>NC_056745.1:956991642-957136642 GCF_019279795.1 Protopterus annectens
AACTGAAGTTTGATAACATCCCTGGCTGCTTCCTACATGAACCCAGGCATGACCTCTCAGCTCCATTACACACTGTAGTCAACCACAGCCTGAGCACCAGTGCTATCCCATCTACATGGAGGACAGCCACTGTTACCCCTCTACACAAAGATGATCCAGCCAGTCATATGCACATCAACCTAACTAACCTGATCTGCAAGACCATGGAAGGCATTATCAAGGACCTGATAAACAGGGATATCGGCAACATCAAAATGCTTGAGGCAACACCGTTTGGTATTGTCAAAGGGAGATCAAAACAGAAATAGATGTCATTATTTAGTGAATTCACGTCTTCAGATTATCCTAGTGAATATGCCAAAAAATAAAAAAAAACAATTGTATAAGGAACAGATGAACCACAAGAGGCAAACCTCTGGACATTCTATGAAAATTTGGGCAATTGAGAGGTATGCCATATAAATATCAGTGTCAGACTTTAAATAATGCAGAAAATGCATGTACAGACAAACCCTGTTAATCTAGCAAGTGTATAACTGTATAACAAAAATACTTACAATATGTCCCTAATTATGGAACTTTGTCGCCCATTTTGTTGGGCTTTCTCCACATTTCTTGTGCTAAGAGGTTGACAGGTATGCGTACACAGCATGCAAAACTATGGACATACAGACATGAGGTAAATATGCTGTACTTGTTTTGCAAATGTGTTACCTAAGTTTCAGTAAATCAAACAGACATAAATGTCTACAGCAACAGGTTTTTGTATTGCCTTGAAACAGAAATAATTGCTAGTTTGATCATAATTACTAGCTGGAAATTGGAAAAGTGTTTAAGTGCGTCATGACTTTGTGTCCAAGCCTACACCAAACATCTATATGAGCACCTACATAGCTCTATGGACTCAGAAATACCTGACTGGACAAAATCATCTCCCCCAAGGTAGATTAAACCTCTGTGGTGGATAGCAGCAATACACAAACCCCATAATAGGTAGAAATATTGGCTGTACAAGGCCAAGAAGGAGCAGGTGCCAAATTGGAAGCAATCTCACCTTTGTCTGAACAAGCAAATAAGGTCACAGGTGAATTACTCTATGGCTAACCTTGAGGGCAAATTGGACACATCAACCAAGGCCAATCACAAGGCCTTCCACACATATATCTGCAATCTCAGAAGCAACACCCAAATCTGCTCTGTACTGGTGGTCAATAACACCACATAAACATATGCCTGAGATATAGCTAACCTGCTGCAGACAGATAAGCAAAAACCTCACCCACCTGTCCTCCCATCAGTAAAGGACGACATGCACAGCACCTTCCCCCTTTCCCCTCATCATCAAGGAGCAGGTCTGTAATGCCCTCTCAAGGGCAACAAACTGAAGTCTCCATGGGACCTGATAACATCCCTGGCTGCATCCTACATGAACCCAGGCATGAGCTCTCAGCTCCATTACACACTGTAGTCAACCACAGCCTGAGCACCAGTGTTATCCCATCTACATGAAGGACAGACACTGTTACCCCTCTACACAAAGGTGACCCAGCCAGTCATATGCATATCAGCCTAACTAGCCTGATCTGCAATACCATGGAAGGCATTATCAAGGACCTTATAAACAGTGATATTGGCAACCTCAAAATGCTTGAGGCAACACAGTTTTGTATTGTCAAAGGGAGATCAGGCCTGTTAAACCTGGTCGACTGCTTTGAAGCGGTGAACAAACACATGGACAAGGGGAAGATGGTGCACATTGCCTACCTTTACCTAGCCAAAGCCTTTGACAATAATCGCTAGTCAGCCATAATACTTAAGCCTACACAGCTAGGCATCAATCTGTATGTTACCAGATGGGTAGCTTACTATATCAATGATAGTACCCACTCAAAGTATTGGAAGCCACCCCTAGTAGCAGACCTGTAAAGAGTGGTTTACCCCAAGGATCTGTCTGAGGGGATCTACTGCTTGGGATATACTGTTCTGAGGTGCAAGACAAAACCAGTTGTCTGTTGCTGACCAGGTTTACAGATGACTGTATGCTGGCCACTATCTTACATCCCCCTAGTGATATGAGCATCCTCCAGGAGGCTCTTACCCAAATTAACGACTGGTGCCAGAAGCATTGCTTCAAACTGAATGCCAGGGACTGCACCATTATCCCTGTTGTGGTAGATGTCATCCACACTAGTTATGACAGTAATAACAATGTACTGAGCATGCAATCAGGCATGACACAACTTGTACATCACTGTTGATAGCAACCTGACAGTTTCCCACCATGTTGGCACCATTGTACGAAAGGCTGTCTGCATAGCCCACTTCACAAATAAGGGTATGTCATCCAGAAACCAGGAGGCCATAACATCCGTGTACTTCTCCCTTATCAGACCCATTACCAAGTACAATGGCTCATTTGGCATGTGCCTTGCCAACCACAAGTGGCAGTTGCAAAGACCAGGAAAATCCAGGGTCTGCAACACCTATCCTATAGAGATAGGCTGAAAGCCCTGTTGCTCTACTCATTGTCATACAGACTGATCATAGGTGATGTGTGTCTGGCTAACAAGGCCATTCCCAAATCAACCTTGCTGGAGTGTATGCATATCCATAAGACAAACCCCACTTGAGCAACATGCACGCAAGGTCCTCACATGGTCTGTGACATGAATAGTACTTGTTGGCAGGATAGGTTTGTGTTTCAAGCAATACACTGTCTGTAAAATACACTCCCTACCCATGTTTAGCAGAGTACCTCTCTAGCCTGCTGTCAGAGGAAGCTGGATGACTGCATGGGAAACACAAAAGACACCCCTGGGATCCCACCTGTGTCCCAGCTGGACAGGGGAAACAGGTGCTGACATTGAAGGGACATGGGCAAACATCCGGACTAGCCTTATGAGGATATCTGGGCCAATAGCCTAGTATCATCCTAGGAACCTATGCACCTAGTACTTTACATGTTTCCTGCATGTATTGGAGACTATCCTGCACTGTTGTCAGATATGAATCCCTATGAGTCTGAACTGTGTAGTTACTGCATTGATAGAGTATTCTCTTGTTCCTTCATTAGTTATTGTCACATATCGTTACACCTTATCATTATGTCAGGTTTGTATTGCAGTAAGTCAGCTCTTAGAGTACTTGCATATGCACATGGTGAAACTGTATAGCTCACTCCAATAGACTTGGTCTTGGTCACACTTACTATTTTGCTAATAGGCTCATCACACAGTAAGATTTGCCACCCTTTGTTGAGGGCCTTACAGTAGCTGTTACAGAGATGGATTGTGGCAGTCAGAACTACCTTAAAGTATGGGCTGAAGGGCCCATAGGTAGCAAAGTTGTGCCAGATTTTAACAGGAGTGTGTGTGTTTGTGTGTGTGAGATTCAAAACTGAAATAGCAAAGTGTGTGTGTCAGCTACTTGGCCAGGGACCTGAAGCACTGGTCAGACAGAGAGAGTGACAAATGTTTTGGACTGACTACTCTGCTGAGATATTAACCTCATAGGTGTGCCAATGTGGAGTGTTGTTGGGGTTGTGGAGAGAGAGGGAGGAATGATCCCCACACTGACTGTGACTTGTGTGCTCTGAAGGGTAATTGTACTTTAATGTGCATGTACTTGTCATCCTGCCACTGTGTACATCCCTCACTGCTGGTAGTGGCAAGTATGTAGGCTCCCTGATGATTGGACCAGTACAGGGGTGACACACTGACAGTACATACTGGTGGATAGAGATGGCACATCACATCATGTACTGTCATTGAGACCCTCTCAGTCTGACAATGTCATATAGGGTTATTTCTCAGATTGTCCAGGTCTCCTTGACCATTCCTGACATACTCTGCTTAGGTCAGTGTGTACTCCACACCTGTATCTGATTGCCTCACACCTATGGCTGGCATACGTGGTGACCCCTGCAGCAGGACAGCAATTTATAGGTAGTAATAGTGGGTGGATGCTGGCACTAGTTCTGCAACAGTGCATACATACTGAGCATACAGTGTAAGGGGATGGATACAGTACCAGATACCCAGGTACCATCACTGCACCCCCAGGGGTCTGGCATGCCACAGACACATTCGCCAAACTATGTGGACAAGCATCATGTATTGTTCAACTGGTGTGCAGAAATACACATTTGTCTAGTAATGGGGTCTACATATCTCAGGCACATGTATGCATTACACAAACATTTGGGTGCTGAAGATGTCAGACACCTATGAGGAGGTCATCTTACAACACATATGCATTTATTTCAGTTATTGTGTAGCTCAGATGTTCTTGGAATGTCCACATGTACCTGTAGGATCACTCACCTATTTGTGGTATATAGGCTTGAATACATGGTACTGTAATGCTGCCCATAGGGGACAACCAGCAGATTTTGGCACTGATGTGTGTGAACACATAACAACATGGTCTGTCACAGCAGACAGGCCACTAATGGTATTGCACATACCATACCAAAGTACTAGGCTGTGGGTCCTGAGCAGCCATATCCCTAGGCCAAATGTTAGCTCATGCATATGCAAGGCAGCAGCTGATGTCCCCATCCAACAAGGACACAAGTGGTTTCCCAAAGGTGTATGTACCATCAACCATCCAGTCAACCATGTTACACCTGCAAAAGTGTAGGTACCTACTCTGCCTGATGCGAACAGAGTGCCCCATTCCCCTGCAGGGTGAAAGAGTGTGACACACATCCAAGCTGCCAACTAGGCCAATCCAGGTCACTCACCAGGTGGAGGATGTTTGTCTGTGTGTGTGTGTCTGTGTATCAGCAAACATTATAGTGCAGGTATTAATTTACATATGCTGTCTTCTCCACACAGGTGAACATAGGGGTTGTAGTCTCTCCCCCTCACAACCTGATGTCAGTGTCTTAGTGGACTCTGATGATGGTGATAGTGAAGCACAGGTGCAGTTGTCAGGGCTGAATCTGTACCCTTGGTTGGCATCCCACTTTCACCCACAATGTCCCCGCACACAGTCAGTATGCCCCCACATACCCAGTCCCCAGCAACCACAGCTAATGGACAGATGGAAGGTGGTGGCATGGAGTAGGCTAGAGTTGTGTCTATGGCAAGTGAATGTAGACACTAGCCATAGCCAGGGAGTGAGTGAGGTCCCACACAGGCGGATGGACAGGGGTGCTTGAAGGAGGACTACTGCCCATCAAGCCCCTGTCACAGCAGGTGTCACCAGATGTATGTTTTGGTGCATCATGAATGCACAGGCATGTTCAGAATGTAACACCAGAAAGATGCTCAGGGTCATGAATGTAACACTTCCTGTCATACGTGATGACCTCCTCTGCCTTGGTGATGCCATACGTTATTATGCTTCTGTCATGGATAGACTGTAGGGTGAAACATTGTCATTGCTTGACCATGCAATGTCTGTGCCTGAGCATGTGGTGGGAGCCAGGCATCAGCCGCTTGGATGTAGGTCAGCAAAAAGATCAGCTTGGAATCCACATGGCCATGCACATTCACACTCCTTTAGTGGCATTACCACCAGCACTACTGAAGGAAGGGTGTTGTCCACACCAAAACTGAGCAGGCCATGGGCACATGGTCCTGGCTGGTCCTGTCAGGGACATGGATCCAGCAGACAGCAGTCAGCATCGGGGAGTAGTACTGCATCTGGCCTTGGTCCTGGTGGTGCCAGTGAGACTCCTGGCAGAACCAGTTATCATGTCCATGGCCAGAGACAGTGAACTGTACATCATGCCATGTACAGTCCATGGCTCTCCAACATACCCCTGTGCAGGGCAACCACATGGCTTGACCGTGTGCATGCATACAGTCACATATCTCTATCATAGGCAGATCACCACCAGACACACACAGCTCCTCTGCACAGCCCAGTTGAATAACACCCCTCCAGACACACACACACACACACACACACACACACACACACACACACACACACACACACACACACACACACAATGTCAACAGTATGGCCCAGCCTAGGCCTCTGGCAAACCCACACCACAACCTGTGGATGTGATGATACCTTTGCCACATCCCTGTTATCCATACTATTGATGCAGGGACATGCTAATATGGGTCTGAGGTAAAGGGTGAATATAATACAGTGTGGTAATGTAATGCTGTGTAAAGTGCTGTCTGCTGGCAATTGTTATGGGTACACATCAAAGTGTATGTACCTTTTATAGCCATAATAATTATTGCTGTTAGTACTGCTGACTGACTGTAGTCTCACATACTGTATTCTGCTTGTGTTCCAGGTGTCTGTCTGCAGGCCATAGGCCTGCTGACATTACCAACGATGAGTATGGCAGAGTCGAAACACAGTGACCTTTAATAATTTAGGTCCAGCTGTATATGTACATGTTTACCAGGTGTGTACGTATGCAACAGTGTGTGAGAGACACTGAAGGCAGACAGTGTGACCTTGCATACATACCCCTTGACAAAGCCAGCTAGCCTTCATACATGTCACCTGGGTCTTCTGTAGTACCACAGGCTCATACATACACAGGAGGTAACTTGAGTACTGGCACTAGTTCACACACAAGCCTAGCTATTACCTTAACCTCAACAGATTCACCTATCTTGTGGGCACCAGGTAGTCACAGGGCCTTTGCATGTCTACATGTTGCACACACATAGGCAACACACAATGTGTGTGACATTATTAAATGTGGAGTGTGGGACACAAGTTGTTGTAATGTGACAGTTGGTAGCACATAGCATACCCACGGCAAGTGCAACACACAGGACTTCCTCTGGTTTGCTAATATGATACCTTCTTTGTGTGTCATTACCTTAGCGTACAGTATTTCTCATAACAGTAAGGTGTTTCTGATGTGCATTAACTGCTCTATGCAATCACTACAGAACTGTATGACATGTTGCTTGCCCTACAGTCTTGGGACCTCTTTTTACTGTTTTGGTTGTTGTCACAGGTTACACCTTGCCATTCCTGGACTGCAACCTGCAGGGTGGTACAGACATACTTTTCATCTGTACAGATTTCCACAGAATGTCCAGATTCATGCCTCATATTTGTGGTCCATTTTCCTATAAACCTGTGTTTTTCTGGCAAATAATTGCCAAACCATTACGAGTTGATGTCAACAAATAATGGCAGACATTATGAGTTGCAGACATCATACCTTTTAGACTATGCTAATGCAAAACCTGTTACTCTATCACCTATATATGTTTGTAGGAGCAATGTTTGGCAAGTGTCTCTATTATGTGGCCTCTGTCACCCTGTTATTTATGGCTTTATAAACATTTTGTGCTGTAAGAGCTTGGGAGGTATGGGTACAGATGGTCGCTATACCTCAGACCTCTGCATATGTCTGCAGGTTGTCCTGATGTCTGACACATAATTTCTTTCCATCTGTCATAAACCTATGGTTTTCTGGCCAACATTTTGGAAAACCATGACAGACTGACTTTACAGATTAATGAAGGATATTGTCATGTAACAACACATATCCTCTGTAAGGTGTATTCACATGCATGACCTGTTTTGCTATCTATTTCCCATGTGTAACACAGCAATATGTAAAGGATGTGCTCAATGTTTGCTGTTTGCCCCAGCTTCCCATATAGCTTTAATCAGATGTCTTTCTGTGAGTGGTTGAGAGGTATGCTGGTGCACACACACACACACACACACACACACACACACACACACACACACACACACACACACACACACACACACACACACACACACACTTATGACCTGCCCCTGCTGATAGCCAAACCTCTACCGGCCTAGTGTTACAAACAATACTGCTAGATACATAGCAGAAACACCACAGAGGTAATGTAGTGTTGCAGTGTCTGACAGTACTATTCAAGTGGGTGACAATTGCAGAGGCTGTTAGGATTGCCAATGGTGAGTTCAGAGGCCCTTAACATGGTGAAGCCACATGAAACACACACACACACTGCTGCATGGAAACATGCATTGAAACACATGCACACAGAGTTGACACATCCATATTAGATGAACCACCTATCTATTTATGTACAATACACAGTGATATGACAATTGCATGCGCCATAGTGCCTTTGTGTTAGAAACTGTGCAACTGTGCTTGTAAAGTGGATGACATCTGTTGGGGCTGCAACTAGGATGGCAAAGGGGAGTTATCAGGGTGGAAGAGGAACACAAAATGGTATAACCATTGCATACACACAGTAAAGACAGCCACAGGGTTTATGCATACAGAAACATATGCACAGTTGCCAATAGATTAGTAACTCTACGTATCCACTTGTATGTACTATAGTACTACATACACATTACATGCACCACAGAGATTATATGCTGGGGACATAACTTACTACTTCTTACAACATGTAATCTTGGGAATGCTGTTATGGATGGTGGGATAAAACACCCAAAAAAGAAACTGGTCTCATACATTGCTCTTACATACCTGGACAAGTGATAGAGTAACAGACTTTGTATCAGCATGATGTTTCAGACAGGTACGAAGTCTGATGCTGACATATCTGTCACTACAGTAACTGTGACATATTTGGCAATGATTTCTCATAAATGCCCATTGTTAGGGGACACAGACCACATATAGGTTGCAAACATATGGATATTCCATATACATCTCTACAGATGACTGGTATGACCTGTATTGTTTAACATGGTGCATGTAAGTCAGATGCTATTAAATCTTTAAAGTAATGCCATGGGGAGGGAGTCAACAGGCCTTAAAATGGTATAACCAACACACACAGGGGGTAGGCTTCACACACAAACACACACAGTACAATAGTTGCCAGTATTGAGATTAGAATCCCTACCTATCTAATTGTTTGTGCTATAGCATTACACAGTTATCACATGTGCCACAATGCTTATAGGACTAAGAGTTGTCCAAAGGTACTTCTAATGTAAACAACATTAGCAGCCCTTATAAAGTATTGCAATGGGAAGTGAAATGGGTGGGAAAGGCCTCAAAATACTTTAACATACACACTTACAAACACTTCGACACACACACATTTGTCAAAACTGAGAATAGAACACCTGCCTATCTAGTTATTTGTACTTCACTGTTATGTAATTACTGCATGCACCACAGAGCTTATAGAGTTGTCGGCTATCCAAAGGTACCTCTAAGGTGAATGACATCAGTGGCCCTTGTAAAGTAGGGCAATGGGAAGTGTACTGGGTGAAAAACACCTCAGAATGGTATAACCCACCCCCCAGAGGATATGGTTCTCACACACACAGTATCACAGTTGCCAGTATTGAGTTTAGAACCCCTACCTATCTAGTTAGTTGTACTACAGTGTTACACAGTTATTGCATGTGCTACGGAGCTTATAGGAGTGAGGTCTGTCCACAGGTATTTCTATGGCGAATGACATCAGCAGCCCTTGTAAAGTAGGGCAATGGGAAATGTACTGGGTGGGAAAGGCCTCCCTTAAAATACTTTAATCTACAAACATACACACACACACACACACACACACACACACACACACACACACACACACACACACACACACACACACACTAGCCAGCACTGAGATTAGAACCTCTACCTATCTAGTTATTTTTACTACAGTTTTATACACTTATTGCATGTGTCATGGAGCTTATAGGACTAAGGTCTGTCCAAAGGTGCTTCTAAGGTAAATGACATCAGCAGCCTTTGTAAAGTAGAGCAATGGGCAGTGTACTGGGTGGGGATGGCCTAAAAATCTTAAGTCTACAAACATATGCACATACATTTGCCAGGACTTAGATTAGAACCCCTATGTATCTAGCCATTTGTACTATAGTGTTATACAGTTATTGCCCATGCCACAGAGATTATAGGGCTGAAAAGTGTCCAAAGGTACTTCTAAGGTGAATCAGTGGATCTTGTACAGTAGGGCCTTTGGATGTGTATTGAGGGGGAAAGGCCTCATAATACTTTAGCCTACACACATGCACACAAAGCTGGGCGATGTGATATTACAATCCCCTACCTCAGTACTATTACACGATGTGGCTCACCTTCATGCTGGCACATGCGACTGATTACAGTTCGTATGCTATTGTCTGCAACAAGACATCACTCTATGCCTTTCAGGCTATCCCTGTCTATGACTCACTCTCTGTGTGTCTCTCTCTCTCTCTATCACTGTCTGTCTCTGTCTTCCCCAGGTCTGTCTCTGTCTTCCCCAGGTCTGTGTGTGTATGCTTGAAATATTGCTATATGTTGCCCATATATATGTCTGTGTATCACACACAACAGATGCAGATAAATCACATATGGGGCACGTACAGCTAGCTGAAGGTAATCCTGTCTGATGGGTGTGGGTACACACAGTTAAGGTGTACATAGCTGTCTGTATGCAAAGACATCTATGCACTATACAGTTGTATACTCCAATGTGGGTTTAGACATGGGCTGGAATTCTCTTAAGTGTATGAGCAAGCATAGTATGACGTTCTATAGTAAGAGTGGGACTCCATTCCAGAGATAGTTGTACTCCGGTCTGGTGCTTTGTGTGCTACAGCCATGCCTGTCAACCTGTTAGTGCAAGACATCTGGAGATAACCTGCCAAAATGGGGGAGCAATGACCCAAACATAGGGAGATACTGTAAATATTGCTCTTATTAACATAGAAAGTTGCTAGAGTAACAGGGTTTGTTTTAACAGGCATCTTCTGACATATATGCTGTCTGACACTAACATGTATTGTGTCATTACTTAATGACAGATATCCTCAGATCATCACAGTGAGTTAGCTGAGATATACAAGATGTATGATGCACAGACTGAAATCGTGAGCCAAACTATGGACATTCCTGCCCAATCTAGCTGGTTGAGAGGTGTGGCTACAGCCAATTGGCTGATGAAGCTGAGTAAATAGTCCAGCAACTCAGTGATATACTGGCTGGGAATCTTCTGCCTGTGTGGTATTCATCTTAACTGAAAAGCCATATCCTGGTGTGGGTACAGAGTGCATTCTATATGTCCATTATATGTGTGGTATATTTCACATAGCACTGTGATTTCCAGCTATGTCAATGGCAGAGCAGTACAGAGTAATGTGGTAAACCACTGACAGACATTTGTTTATAGGTTGATAGGTTGATGTGAGGTTACTAGGCTATTGGAACAAAATAAAACAGAGCCAGTCCACAAGGACCAAGCACAACTAAACAAAAAAATAAAATGGGCCACCAAGGTCAATTGCTTCACTTTATTCAGACACACAAAAAAACAAATGAACTAAGCGCTTTTGCCAGATGCCAAGTCCAGCTTCATCAGAGTCATTTGGTTAAACATCAAATAAGTTTTTGAATAAATACTTAGTCATCTTAAGAACCAATCACAGGTAATGTGTTTGTAACTTCATACAATTGTCATTTCACATTTAAAGAAACAGTCCATAAAGCCTGTCCATATAATTGTTACAAATTCTATACAATAGTTAAAACATTGTCAACTCACACTATCAATTACTATATGGGTGAAAATGCAACTAAACATTATAATAAACATTTAAAAACTTTAAAACCATTATATGACTGTAAATATATAAATTTATATTGTCAACAAAGTAATATGTGTGTATAAAGCACAAACTGTGCTCGATCATGTTAGCCCTAAGTTTTAAAATGGGCATCATGGTAATGCTATCATTTACCCTGGTGAAGTCAAGGCATTTAACCTAAGCTGACATTGTACTTCCATAGTTTCTACTTCAAGATGAATGTCTCCCCCTCTTTCACTAATACATACTCTATCTACAACAAAAAATAAAAACTTTTTGAAATTCATACAATGTTGACTATGTACATAAAGTTCATTGTGCTCATCTCTACTTTTAATACTTCTCAAATGTTCCGAAATTCTATCACGCAGCCTGCGTATAGTCTTTCCAACATAGAAAGCTTCACAGGCTGTGCAAGTTGCCACATAGACCAGTTTAGTACTATTACAATTACATTTACCAGGGCATGAAATAGAAAATTTGTAGTCTTTTATACATAAATAAGGACCATCGTTAATAAATCGACAATATCTGCACATACCACACTTAGTCATTGATGATGTATTGTATTTCTTCTTGGTAGGGTTACTTTTGAGTATATTTTTCATATTCCTACCCCTACCATACACTATTTATGGTTCTGTACTCAAAATGTCTTTAGTAGTTTTATTTAAACAAAATCTCCATGCATTTTTTAAACTAGAAACAAGTTGTGGAACTACTGGGTTATATTTTACCACAAATACCTCACCAGACGTATTGTTGTCATTCCCTTTGTGGATCACCGATAAATCACTTCTTAGTATTGGGGTATATACTTTTTACCTTTTTCTCATAACTTCTTTTTTAACACTTAATAATAACTTAAGTGTATATCCCCCACTCTAAGAACATACCAACCAATTTAAAATTTTCTTGCTTAAACACCATATTATCACTAACCAATCTTGATGTTTTTACCATCTGCCCCTTAATTATTCCTTTTCTTTGATGATAAGGAAGACAACTATCAAAGTGCAGTAGTGAATTTGAATAAGTATCCTTTCTATAAATGTTACTACATAATCCTTGTGGTGCTTTTTTCAGGGTAATATCCAAAAAATTTATCTCTTCTTTATGCCATGAATAAGTAAACTTAAAAAAATCAGTCGTACCATTCAGGTATTTAATAAATTCACCAATATTAGTACCGTCACCATCCACAAGATGAGTATATCATCCAAACATCTATTGTAAACCAGAATGTTTTACTTATATTTGGATAAAAAAATATAAGAATTCTCCCAAGCAAGTAAAACAAAGTTGGAGAATACCGGCGCACACCTTGCACCCATTGCCACACCAGTTTTTTGCTGATATATTTCCCCTTCAAATCTCAAAAAATTGTTTTTTAATACCAGTTCCATAAGTTCACCTAACAGGTTTAATTTAGATTTGTCAACCCCTTTACTAGCAAGTAGACTCTCATGGAACATATTCAAACCTTCACCTGGTGTATGCGGCAACTCGCACAGCCTGCGAAGCTTTCTGTGTTGGAAAGACTATACTCAGATTGCGTGATAGAATTTCGGAACATATGAGAAGTATTAAAGGCAGAGATGAGCACAATGCACTTTATGTACATAGTCAATATTGTATGAATTTCAGTTGTTGTAGATAGAGTATGTATTAGTGAGAGAGGAGGAGACATTAATCTTGAAATAGAAACTATAGAAGTACAATGTCAGCTTAGGTTAAATGCCTTGACTTCACCAGGGTTAAATGATAGCATTACCCTGATGCCAATTTTAAAACTTAGGGCTAACATGATCTAGCACAGTTTGTGCTTTATATACACATATTACTTTGTTGACAATATACGTTTATATATTTACATTTATATAATGGTGTTAAAGTTTTTTAATGTTTATTATAATGTTTAGTTGCATTTTCACCCATATAGTAATTGACAGTGTGAGTTAACAATGTTTTAACTATTGTATAGAATTTGCAACAACTGTATGGACAGGCTTTATGAACTGTTTCTTTAAATGTGAAATAACAATTGTATAAGGTCACAAATGCATTACCTGTGATTGGTTCTTAAGATGACTAAGTATTTACTTAAAAACTTATTTGATGTTTAACCAAATGACTCTGATGAAGCTGGACTTGGCATCTGGTGAAAGCGCTTAGTTCGTTTGTTTTTTGTGTGTCTGAATAAAGTGGAACAATTGACCTTGGTGGTCCATTTTATTTTTTATTTTTTTGTACTAGGCTATTGGGCCTGAAGCCCTTATAACCCTAGCAGATGAGGGTGTAGCCCATGTTAAGATGGGTCTATATTTGAATGAAAGTTCAAAATATCGATCGCTGTAAACAACAAAAATGCCAGACTTCGATGTGTGTTTTGTGAGATCACGGTACAGTGAAGATCAGGAAATTTGCCCTTTCCTCACTGTAGTGCAATCTCGGAGTTGGTATATATAATTAGTGGGGGGTGTAGGGGTGCAGCCCACCACAATACATGATTAAATGTCTGGCATTTTCACTGTTTTAACGATCAATATTTTGAACTTTCATTCAAATAATATAGACCCTGTTAAGACATGTCATTATCCTGCGCCCCATGTCCAGCAGGGACACAGGTGGAATCACAGGACTGTATTTTCTGTTTACCATGCACGTATACAGAGAGCACTTCTCAAAGGGTATTGTGGCACTCTGGTTGATGTGGACGGGAGTGTAGTCCACAGATGGGAGAGTGTGTGGAACATGTATCTGTCTCACCAACAAGCCCTACTGATATCACAGACCAGGTTGATGGCGTGCTTATAGGTTGTTCGAGTTGGCCTTGCCTTCCAGATGTTCAACAGTCCCATCACGGCATGATCTGGATTGCTTTGTATGCCAGACACAGGTCACCTCTGAGGAGTCTGTATGGGACTGACTAGAGGGACAGTGCTGTTAGCCTATCTGTGTAGGGTAGGTGTTTAGGGTCCTAGAATCTTTCAGTGAGGAATCTGTGTGTTGTCTCCAGCTGCTGCATGTGCTTTGTGAGGTACATACCGAAGGGGACATTTTACAAAATAATTGGCTTTATAAGCTTAGAATGCATGGATATTATGACTTCTTTGTCCCTGGATGAGATACTCTTACTTTTGAGTTGACCCATCTATGACGCTTTATGTACAATGGAAGCAACATGGTGCACAGACTTCAGGTTGCTATCAACCTGCGTGGCCAAATGCCTCAGTACTGATTGTGAATGTAGGACATTGTTAATGTCATATGTGGGGCCATCAGTCTCCCTGATGGGGAAGATGATGCATCTGCAGGCATTCAGCATGAGGCCATGTTTCTGGCAGCAGTCATTTGTTTTGGTGAGACCCTGTTGTATAACATTCACATAACTTTGGGTAATGATGACTGTTCCCAGCTTGCAGTCATCTTTCATGTTGGTCAGCCATAGGCCAGTATTTTTGGCCTGCACCTCAGGGAAGTATATCCCATATACCAGAGGCCCCACACCAATCCCTGTGGTATGCCACTCATTATGGGTGTACTGCTTGGGTTGGCTACCCCTATTATGATCATGTGGATTCTATCAATGAACCGGTTTTCTACCCATCTGGTAACATATGGACTGCTGCCTAGTTGACAGAGTTCATGTACTATGGCCAAGTGGGGAATAGTGTGTAAGGCTTTGGCCAAGTCAAGGTGGCCAGAGTGCACCATCTGTCCCTCATTCATGCCTTTGTTGGCTGTCTCAGGGAGACATCTAGAGTTCAATGACATACCTCCCCTTGAGAAAGGCAGACTGTGTGGGGTCAAGTATTTGGAGTTTGCCATTGTCCCTGTTAATGAGGTTCATGATGAGCCATTGCATGGCCTTATAGATCAGGTTAGTTAGGCTGATGGGTCTTTAATTTCCCAGATCGGTGAACACTCCACCTTGGTGTACAGGGATAACAGTGGCTGTCCGCCACTTGGCTGTGACAAAGGTGGTACTCAGGCTTTGGTTGTGTTGGGTGCATAATGATGCTGCCAGTTCATGTCTGGGTTCATGTAGGTTGCAGGCTGGGATGTATTCAGGTCCCATGGAGGCTGTGTTCTTGGTTTTGGAAGGGCAGTGATGCCATGTTCCCTAGTGATAAGAGTTGGGTGGTCTGATACTGGGGATGTCCTGCCTTCCTGATGGGGGGACAGGGGAGACATTTCTGCTGCATCTTTTAGCCAGTAGATTGGCTATATCTGCAGCATTTGTGTATGTGGTGTCCTTGACCACCAGTTATACATAGATCTAGAAGCTTCCTTTGGGAATGCAGACAAATGTGAGGAAGGCCTTATGATTGTCTGTCATAGATGTGAGCAATTTAGACTTAATAGATAACTTTAAAGGATTTCAGTGGTGTTCTTATTTGTTTGTTCAGGCTAGGGGTGATTACTTCTAATTGTGCACCTGCTCCTTCTCTGTCCTGGACAGCAATGTTATGATTTTGTTATATAGTTCCTTTACTGCAGATGTTTGCAGACTGATTTATTCTCCCTTGTGGACGATGATGTTTTCCTTTCAGGTATTCCGGATTCCATATGTCTGTATATATATGCTGGTAAAGTAATTTTGGGTACATTTGGACATTGGTGCCTGTCCCTTCAGTGGGGTAAGGGGCTGTTTAGCTGTTTATACCATCCCTCTGGTGGTTGTGCTCAGCTTAGAAGACATTTTTGTTTTACCATGACTAGAGGGGGGTCAGGAGAGCTGGTGCTATTGAACATGACTGCTTTTCTGCTGGATCTTGCCAGGGAGGATGATACCATAGGGGTACTGCAGTGGTTAATCATGTTGGTTACTGCCAAGTCTCACATATGTATCACATCTTGTGGGTGTATCAAGTAGCTGTCCTGAAGATTTAGCATTGATAAGATGGGGAAATCTCTGTGCATTTATGGTCTGGCATGGTTGGTTTTCAATCAGTGGTTGGGTAATATAGGTCAGCCAGGATCAGGGTAACAGGTTGAATTTTGATAGATTTGTAGAGGGACAGATATGTGGGGGTGGGTATCCTGAGTCAGATATGTTTGCCTGTAGCTACCTATAATTTGCACAGGGGTCTTGTCATCGGTTGACTTCATTTGAGTGTCTTGTGTGTCAGACTGTTTGACCAGCATGGAGATGTGCATCTGTCTAATGTATTGTTATACTCCACCTCCTTTGGCTTTGCTGCACACATTTTGGGGGTCTGGCTGTGTGACAGAATGAGTGATCAGGTAAGGATGGATTGTGCCCTGCAGCTGTGGCCCAGGTTTCTGAGAGTGCACAAATGTCACCATCTGCCAGGGTTACAAATGCATCCAATGAGTGCATTTTCCAGTTTAGACACCTAACATTTAAAAGCATGACCTTTACTCTGCATTTTATTGAGTATTATATGTTGGGCAGTATTGACCCCATGGCTTTTCCTAAAAAGGCACTATGGGGGAGGCAAGAACCTTTGCCAGAGGCCTGAAGGCCAAGTGAGACAGTTGCAGGCCTTCTCTAGCAAAGCAGCGTGGTCTGTCGGTCATATGCTCCCAGGCTGCCAGGCAGTGGATCCCCCTGGGATGACACCAGTAAGTAAGCCAATTGTTACTGACAATCATTTTCTGTTTGTATTGGGCCATCATTCCAAGTGACAGTAGAATGATGCTTAAGGCTAGGGACATACCTGCATGGGACACACACTCAGCAAGCTGGATCATATCTGTATTCCAGTCCAGGGAGGTACATCTGATGTTGTTTACACTGCCATGGACTAGGCTAGAGTGATAACAGAACCTGTTGTGGAGTGACCTGAGTGCATGTGTGATATGGCAGATTCTGGCACCTGACAGTAAGCATGAGCATGACTTTCTCCTTATCCAGCCTGGTGAGAGGCACATCTGTATGTGTCATGATGGAGCGTCCTATGAGTAGTATGTTGGGTTTATGGTAAGGCCTTAGCAGTTGCGAGACACTGGTGTGTGGACTATGCATTTTCTGTGGTCCATAGGTTCGGTTCATAGCTTAGTACTAGGCTAACTGCCCTTGCGAGCCATTTTAAGCCTAGCCAATTATCCCTGTGAGATTCAAACCCTGTACAATGTGTTTGTAAGGCAAACACCTTAACCATTAGGCCATGTGGCGTTCCTATGTGTTTTTGCCTCTGAGGTGTCCTTTGTTTACATTTTTGTTTTGTTGATGACCTCCACTTACATCGATGTGTGTTGTGTAGTTGTGGGTGATGTTTACTGATTCCATACCCTGCAGGGTAATTATGTTACTGGACGATTTGCTCTGGTGTTCACATTTTCCATTTGTCTGGCCAAGGGTTACCCTTCCCCTTATGTGTGTCTCTTTGTACTTCTGTAGTCTAGTTACAGGCTTTGGCCGCAGTGGCTTCTGTTATGTATTCATATTTTTGGTGTGAGTGGGGTAGATGTTGTAATATCACACACAGGGTTATGGGCTTCACACCACTGAGTACCTATTTAGCAGGTTGTACATCACTGCAACACTACATCTGCTGTGGTCCCCAGATGGTTTGTGTTGCTATGTTATTATGAGGCCACATGTTGGACCTAGTTGTCAACCTGTCACAGACTGACATCTGGACAGGCCCATATATGACATTCAGACACAGGTCCACACATGGGGACAGGGGGTTAATAATGGTCTGACAAACATAAACAGTTGGGAGACCAGTTTGGTATTTGCTTGCTTTTTCTTATCGGTATAATGTCTGCTTCTCCACTGTCTGCCACTGATGTTTTGACATGAACCTTTCTTGTTTTGGAAATAGTTTGTCTGGCAAATACAATGTTAGCACAAGCATAATAGATATACGTGGCATACCTGTGGTCCTTCTGTGACAGCCTGTCATTCAAGTGGTATGGATGGCGGCCAGTGACTTGTCAGTGCTGACACAGTAAGGTGGCAGCCATTTATAACCTGGCAGTACAGTAACTTTCAGGTACCCGCTGTCCTACTAGGCAACGTATCTCTCAACCTGTTAGAGCCAGAAATCTGGGGAAAGCCATACATAATTGGGTGACAAAGGGCCAAAAATAAGGACAGGTGTTAAATATTGCCTTACAAACATAGATAGCTGCAACAATAACAGGTTTTACATTAGCATGCATTTTTTCTAAAGGGTTTGAAGTCTGAAACTAACATCTGTTCATTATTTTCTAACTGCAGTCTTTTGTGATTTGCAAGTGATTTGCCAAAAAACACAATTTCATGATGAACATATCTGTACAGTTGAGAGATATGCTACGCACTGTGTAGGTCATTCTGAGCTGTGTACTGTCCATATGAGTGGCCCCCTGTCCCTGACTTGTCCATTTTTCCTGCACTAATGGATATTGACTTGTGGATAGTGCGTACAGGTCCTACTGTAGGTGTAGCTGACATGCAAAATAGTTGGCACAGAAAGTCTTGGAACATGGACCTTGTCAACCACAGTACTGTATCTAGGCCACTAAGCAACTACAGCCAAGTGTAAGTGCTGCCCACATTCTGACAGTATTAACCACACATATACATAGCTCATCGACCCCTGCATATTGTGGACATGCAACAAGTTATCAAGTTGATTGAGACAGCCCTGGGAATGCTCTGCTACTATTACCCTACAAACATACATGTTACTGCATTTCTATGGGGACACTGGTGTGTTGTGGGGGGCATACTTGTCAACTGTATACATTTACACAGACTGCGCAGATGTTGGCTTTACTTTTTGACTCCATTTAGGATAGTGTTGTGCTTGTCTTGGAGAATACTGGCATATCACTAAAGACTGAAGGGTAGGATGTAATGTCAGACATTTGGGTTTCGGACTTCCTACCCTTCAGAGACTTCATGCAACTTCAAGACCTGCTGTGATATCACTGTATAAGTCTGTATGAGGATTGTTTCATCATCGTCCCTATTTTTGGGTCTTTGCCAGACATTTCTTAATGGATTTCTACAGCTGACTTGCTGGGAGAGGCTGAGGGGTGAGTATGGGACGCCGACATTGACATCCATGCATGTGACCTATGACCCCCCAGTTTATTTGTCCCCCATATAAACTGCAATGAGTTTTGTCAGCTAGGGGACTACTGCATATGCTGCAGAAGCCAGTAGTGGCCAGACATTTCCTGTTGTCCCACATAACTGTCAGTTGTCTGCTGCTATCCTGGTAGGCCACCCCATTCTCTTGCATACATGCAGTAATACCTGAGATATGCTACCAAAACATACTACTACATTCATTTATTGTTAAGAAGAGTTACCTTGTGCCTGTGGCAGTTGTGAGGATCGTGCTTGAGGGCTGACTTTGTTGGATGCAAGCAGTACACAGCCTATACATGGTAAAGTGCAGGTAGTGTAATGTGTGTGGCATCCATTTTACTGTGTGTGCAAATTGGAGATAGGTGTCAGTCCCTCGGTCCCTAGGGTGTCAGTGTATGTGCTATGCGTTGCCTGTTTGCCAGAGCCAGGGCATACTGGGCACGCCTAGGTCTGCGTACAGGGGGTAGGCTCAGGGGGTTCCTCCTCTGAGTCCACCTGTGCCTGTGGAGGCCTTGGCAATGGTGGGGGGTTGTGTGCCCATTCCTGTGATGTTCCTGCCGCAGCTGTTTATGCAGGATCATATTGTATAGCATGGCATATACCATGAACATGTGCACACATGGCTGGAGAGTACTGCAACGCTCCACCAGATATGTCAAGGAAGCGAAACCATGACATGAGCATCTAAAACACACACACTATAATATTCTTAGTTTGTGCGTGTGCCTCATTATGCCATTCTTCAGTGGGTGTGTGCCATTTCTAATGGTTGTCATCATCCACAGTTCCAGTGCATAGCAAGCATCTCCCACGAGATGGCCATACGGGATGTCACCCCTGCCAAATACAGCTCTGAGTCATGAACACTCTGAGGTTATTAAAAGTAATTTCTAAATAACCAGCCACAATAAAAGGTAGTAAAATATTTAATAAATAAAATGATTTAAAACATATACACATTGAATAACTGATTCCAATAACTGATTCCAATAAAGCACATTGTTTCACACACAGGAATTATGAAAACAACACTGTAGGATAGGTTTCACACTGACTGTAGAAAAACTCTAACTATCTAACTATAGTTCTCTAACTATCTAAAGATTAACTGTTCGTGTCTAATCAAATTAACTCAGCAAGAAAAGCTGATACTCTTACTTCTGCAAGGCAAAATAAGAATTTATACCCACTCTTCAGACTGTTGACTGGTCCTCAGTGACTGGAATAACAGCTCCTACTATTGCTGAAGGGCTCAGGAAAACTCTTACCTACTGATCTGGAAGACAAAAAACTGACTATTGAAAAAGTGAGCAACAACTAGTGTACTTTGACTCAGAATCTGCTTTTGTAGCAGAATCTTTTAAAAGTCACAGAAAGCTGTTATGATAATTATACTCTCTCATATCAGACTTTAAAAAGTAAACAAAACAGCTGCTGTGAAGTTTCTATTCCTTCCAGCTTTGGCACACAGTGACATCACATCTAAGTTAGCTGACTGGCATAACCTACATTCAGAATTCTTTTTTAAAAAACATGTACATTTGATGAGCCATCTTACATAAATCAAAGTAATAAACCAAAAACATAAACATATTTACAAAATTATAGCTAGTCATGCTGGCATATATAACGCAGGGTAATTTACAATTGTCCTCATCCACTTCAATAAACACACAACACCACACACCAAATGACATTTGACGACCTTTATTAAACTTCCATAAACATGACTGTGAACCAATAATTAGAAGTTTCAACCAAAACATGACACAGGTGATAACATCCAAACAAGAAAACATAAAATAACCATAATGGCAGGATAACCACTCACCCTTGATAAGCAGTGCCCCCCACTTGCTCACTTATCTTTGCACTAACAAGGCAGCATTCTCACTCACCTTCAGTTTGTTGAATTACTCTACCATCCAAATAAGCAGCTCTGCTTGGTTATTAACTTTTCCAAAAGAGCAACCACTCACTTTCTTTCCCAACTTATTGAATTGCACATCCAACACCAGAGGGGGAACAGAAGAGGGCAATCCTGCCCCTCTTCTCTGCCCCAGACTGACCAGGCTGTTCCCCCTCTCTCCGACCAAACTTCCAGAAATCTAACCACCAGTAAGGCACTAGGACAAACATCATTCGGTGTACCCATCTTTCCTAACCAAGCTGGATCAAAATCATTACCTCCTAACCCTATACATAACTAACAAAAAACAGCCAATTATCTAACAGCTAAAAATAAACCACTGACCCCTCTCCTATGCAAAGGTAGCAAACCATAACCTCATAACCTATCATGACTACTGCATATGATGTAACTAATCCATACCACTGGTAAATCCACAAAAAAGGCGCTGAGGCTCTCAAACAAAACTCCTTCTTTATTCACAAATAAATGGTAAGCGCTTTCACCGGCTACAATACGCCAGCTTCTTCAGACCAAATTCAAACAGATTTAAAACAGTCCCCACTCGTTTTATATACTATAAAGGAATTCAATTAGTAAGCTAATTAATTACCTTACAAGCTATCAATTTAAGACTTTTCCGGAGCATAAATTCAAGTTTGTGGTGTTACAAAAGATTGAGCACAGTGTCAGGGGAGGGCCATGGTTCTTGAGACTTGAAGAAGTAGAATTAGAGTGGCAGATACGAACCTTAGCATATTTGTTTCCTGGGCTTAATGAACAAATATCCATTAAATGCCTTCTTAAATTTAAAATGAAAGCTCTAAATAGATGAATTTATAGTAGGTAAAAATGTTTTTATACCTTAATAACAGTTTAATAGTGATAGGCATATTTATGCCTAGGGATAGATGATTTTTAGGGGCAATTTAGGGATATTTATATGGCATTTGGATATTATTTACTTGTCCATTCGTATTAGTAGGAACTGGTAATTTTACATAATTATATATTTTTATATGTGTTTAAATCTATACATGTATTACATATAAATAATTTTTATACAATATTTGATATTTAATGTTTGGATATAATGGACAATAAGATATATGTTGCACATATATTGCATTTTACTTATTTAATATCAATAACTTGGCTTTATGAAGTTGGTTCATTCAATATTCTATATATACATATTTTTTAAATAATGGCTTTTTTTAAGTACTGTTTTTTTAAGAAAAGTCTTAAATTGATAGCTTGTAAGGTAATTAATTAGCTTACTAATTGAATTCCTTTATAGTATATAAAACGAGTGGGGACTGTTTTAAATCTGTTTGAATTTGGTCTGAAGAAGCTGGCGTATTGTAGCCGATGAAAGCGCTTACCATTTATTTGTGAATAAAGAAGGAGTTTCGTTTGAGAGCCTCAGCGCCTTTTTTGTGGATTTACCAGTTTATGTTTTTGTTCTTGTTTTTGTAATCCATACCGCTCACCAATGATGCCTCTCAATGAGTCCAAGATCATTACCGTCCACTGGACCACCCATACTAAGCCCACGGCAACTGAAACCATGCTGAGGCAAATGCATACCACCATGCCACATTGCAACCCTATTTTACCACCCAATGAAAATATTTTTTTTTGTTCAGTGAATATAATACTCCTCTTAAATCTCTTTTTTAAATTCCATTTATTAACATGTTGCCATCACACCAATAACCCATTATAAACAACAACACATTTAACTACCATCATGGCCGGCAGCAGTATGAGCCCAAATACACCACCACCTATAAACCAAGCCAGGCAAAACTAACTAAACACAATATACCAACAAACTAGAGAATGCCCAATGCCACCAGGTCACACAAGGCCCGTGACATGCTGTTACCATCCAGAATGTAGTGAATAAACCCAACCCTGTCTCTCCTAAGAATGCCGTAACTCAAAGCTAAATCCTTCTATCAAACCCCCCATCTAGCTCACAAACCTAACTCACACAGTGCAACCCACTAATCTCTTATCCCTAATGTCTGCAACACTATCTGACCCATTCCAAAAAAGACCACCGATACCCATAAAACAGTTTAAATTTCAACCCTAATGCTCCCCATACCAGGTTGAACCAAAACAAGACATTACCTTCTGACTGCAGGGAAGAAAAAAAAAAAAACAACAAACCAACAACTCCATATTCGGCTACACTGCTGGCAAACCCATGACCTCCTTTCATGCAGTTCCATCAGCCGAAACCCTCCTCAGCTTCTTCTCTCACCTGTTGAGTCCACTTTCCTTCAGTCCCCCAAGTAAATATCAACTCTGCATGATCCCATCTGCACTCAGGGTGATCTGTAAAAGAAAAGTCTATAAGTACTCCACACATGCATAAACCAATTACTTAATGACCATTATGTACCACCAAGAGCATATTTCCTTCATCCACTGCATAAAATGCTGACACTACCAGAAGCAAAAACACTCCTGAAGAATTACAATGTCCTAACAAAGATCCCCATAAAATTACCTCCCGCCTCACAGAATAACAGTACAACAGTTACTCATGTGAAATAAAACAAAACCTTGCATTAAAAACTTTTATTCTATAAATAACATTATCACTCTGCTACCAATGAAGGAGTTCTCAACAGAATTAATAATTAGATAAAGAAAATTAAAACCATCCACACTCCTGCTATACAGCCGATTACAAAAAAACAGAGATACAAATTCCCCTTACGGCTCCACCTATGTGCCCTCTGGACAGTGACAACATCCACCCATGTCCATCTTAACTAAGAGCAACATGTGCTGCACTCTGGATTGTGGAATCTCATTTACCTGAACAGGCTAGGTTATAAATAACCTTAGACCATTAGCCTAGAAACCACCCCAAGTACAGAACAAAGTAAACTTGTTACCACGCTGTTTACCACACCTCAACCCCAGCCGCCCCCGCCGCATCCCCGTTTTCAAATACAATGACGCAATAGCCATAACTGAAACGCTGATAGATAACTGACTTAAAGGCCCTAAAACCATTAACCTAGTAACTTCCCATGCCTAGGATAGCTATGCGTACACCCTCCCTACAAGAACCCCAGACCTCTCATAAAATTCCCCAACTCTGCTTATCCCATCCCCAAGATACACCCTCTTCACTTGCCAACCCATTACCCAAACCGCACCAAATACAACATACCTTAAAGAACCATGAGTAAAAGATTCCCTGTGACCTCATTGTGCACCACTCCAACAACTGGAACATCCAGCCCATCAGAATCAGTTACATCAAACAACTTCCAGCAGACCAGCGACTGTTACTTACTTCATGCTCCCCCACTTGAACACCCTTGTGCACCACTCTATCAGTGGCGACAGCCACCGGTACCTGCACTTCCAACTCTGACCCATTTCCTTGAGATCACCGACTGATGTCCACTCCGCTCTTCCCCACCTGCAAAGAAAACAAATTAAGCACCTTGTTGTCACAAAAATTGCAAAGGTTCTAGATATCAATCTCACCACCCTATTAAGGAGCTACTAGTTAGATACTCAACCCCAAGATTCACATCTCTGTACACATTTGGGCAAAGAAGCTGCAACACAAATGCCCTTCAACTCCCCTGCATTCTACCAATAGGGATAGGCACAATACAAATTAAAGATGGGAAGTAAACTCACTACCCTGTGTGTACACGGCAAACCAAACACTACGCCCACCCCTTACCACCTGCATTAAGTAGCTGTCCAATCTGGGAACTATATTCAGCCATTTTGGTCTTTCATAATAACTTAAATTTTTACATCCATGGATACCCTTAGTCTATTTTCATTGTACTCTTTCCATTTTAATCATGCTTGCCTTCTTATACGGTTTCCATATTGTTATTCCATACACAAGTCTGGGTCTAATGTAACTAACAAGCAATGATGTCATTATTTTTGATTTCCTAGACTTTATAAATCTTTTTATACAACCTATAGTTCTATAGCTATTATTAACCAATTGGTTGATATGATTAGAAAAACTCATAGCAGAATCTACCCATATTCTCAGGCCCTCATATGAGTCTACAGTTTCAATTACTGTGTGCTGTATTAAATATTCAACTTCAATTTAAGCCTACCCAATCGCAAATGCTTATTCTTGATGTATTTATCAGCGTATTATTCTCCTGTGCCCAACTGGTCAATTTAGTCAAGTTATTTTGCAGACATGCCCTATCTGTAACACATGTAATCAGTTTACCCAATTTTGGGTCATCTGCATATAAACTGTAGAACACCAGAGATGAAAAGGTTAGGTCTGAAAGATGCAATCTAAACAAGTAAGGGCATAGGACAGAGCCCTGTGGACACCCTGACTGTAACCAAGGATTTCACCTGCCCAGCTGCTGTATGATACTTGCCATGTTCTATTTGTCAGCCATGCAGCTATCCATCTTATTTAAAGTACCTCAATACCTAGTTGTACTAATTTACTGATCAGTGTTACGTATATGACCCTGTAAAATGCTGAAGTTAACTCTATATGAATTACAACACAGCACAATTTTCCATTCATGGCTGTTATTATATTGTTGCGGTGGTGGTGCTGCGGTAGCGTTGTCACCTCACAGTAAGACGCTGTCCAGTTCGATTCTCAGCTAGAGCGTCTTCTGCGTGGAGACATGCGTGAATGGGCGTACCTTCGTTGAAGGTTGTGCGTCAGGCCTGGAAAAGCCGGTACGTAAAAATCAACTGCCAATCATTAGCAGACCAGTGTTCCACTGTGGCAACCCCTAACCGGGAAAAGCCGAAAGACACAAACAATAGAACCTCATGTTAGAGGTGGTATTAGATCTGCTTTCAACATTTGCATGCTGATATATGGTTTCAAGTCCGGACATTCTGTGAATATCTGTACACTGCGTATTAATTCACAATCTCTTATCCTGTCAAAGTCTCAAGAAAAAACGTGGTTTATGAAAATGTACAGTAAAACAAATCCTGTTACTCTAGCCAATGGACAAAACGTGGCTTACTATCAACTTCAGCTAGGAAGGTCATAGAATAGTTAAAAGATGTTGGTTTTACTTGTATCTTGAGTGGATTAATATAATTTAGTAATTTTTACCCTGGATTTCATTTAAAATATACTAACATTACAGCCTCACCCACACTGAGTGGTATGTTAAAAATATTTCCCTAATGTTGGGTCTTTGTCCATATTTCTTGCATTAAGAGGTTGAGAGGTATGCTTAGCATTCCGTTCCAATTGCTCAAGTCTCGTGCAGTCCAAACCTACCCCACACATGCACTGCAGGTGTTTCTTCCCTTCACTTAAAGCCTGCAGAAATCCACCACCACCCCGATGAACTGTCTAATAGCATGAGGAATCAACTTAAGACAGCAACAACAGCCTCCAGCGTCAACCCCTCCAACTCAACACCCCCCCAACCATGAAAATCAACAAGACCCCCACAGAAACCTACTCCCCACCACCAACAGCAGCAGCTCACGCAATCAGAGATGAGACAGAAACTCCAGCCTCCATCCAGTGGGTCAGTCCAAAGTCAAAGCCATCCACCAGGCAGCAACTCCCTCACCCCCACAGCAGAAACCCAGCAAGTGAGCCGCAAGCAAGCATACCATGAAATTCAGCTATTCAAACTGGTAACAAAAGAAAACCATGCAAGCACCTCATATATATATATATATATATATATATATATATATATATATATATATATATATATATATATATAGATTATAGATAGATTTATATATATATATCTACACTCCAAGAGCACACCAACAAAGAAAACAGTATCTAACAACATCAAGCAAATCCCCATTTTGGGAAAAACCAACCTCTGCAGCACATGTAAAATAGAATCATAGATACTAACAGATATCTATCCCATATAATACGAGGCTTACCTAAAAGAGCAGATATAGATACTAACTATCATCCCTAAACTTGAATAACAGACCCATAACTACTGACTAACTCCCCCTAGATATATAGAAATTACAGCCAAAACCGGATCTGAACTACAATAAAAAACACATACCAGAATCCACTACCATGCTAATCACAAGAGCTTGATGACTTACTCCTTAATTCATGTGTAATGCTAAGTCAAGTAAACATGAAAATAGCAAAAATAGCACATTGAAATATGCTCATCCACCACCAAATTACCTCAGAATTGCAGGCCTTCCCATTGTATGGATTTCATGTGATCTCTACAACATGCCTTACAGCCACGATGAACCAATGGGCTCCTCGAGAAAAACTCTCTCCTCCTGAATTCCTCTATCAGGCTCGCAAAATCCCCTTCAAAAGAGATGGACCCCACTGCTTTTTACGATAAATATATATATATATATATATATATATATATATATATATATATATATATATATATATATGGATCCCTATCACAACACCGACACGCCACAAACCCGACACTCAAAACAACAACACCAAAACACCGAAAACGCACAAAACCGACAACTCACAAAACCGAACACCATAACACCGACACCCAAAACACCGACACACAAAATGTAAACTACACATAACACACAACTATACATGCACTAACCCTAACCCAAACCCTAACCCTAAGGTCCGACACTACCGCACACTTACCCTACCCGCACCCTAACCCTAACTCACTTAACCCGCCACTAAACCTACATTCCGTCACTATCGCACACTAACCCTACCCGCACCCTAACCCTAACTCACTTAACCTGCCACTACACCTAAAGTCCGTCACTACCGCATACTCACCTTTCCCGCCCCCTAACCCTAAATCCCACACTATCTGACACTTACCTGTCCGCTCCCTAACGCTAAATCCCTCACTATCGCACACTTACCTGTCCGCTCCCTAGCGCTAAATCCCTCACTAGCACACACTTACCTGTCCGCTCCCTAATGCTAAATCCCTCACTAGCACACACTTACCTGTCCGCTCCCTAACGCTAAATCCCTCACTATCGCACACTTACCGAATCGCGCTCACACATTGCCCATGTCGGTGTTTCGGCTGTCGGGATTTCACATTGTTGATCATCTGTCTCGTCGGTCTTCTCGAATCGGTCTTCTTAGCATCGGTGTTTCGGCGTGTCGATGAAGTCAAGGGGACCCGTATATATATATTTACTATTAAAATTTCGAAACGAACTCTGTCGACTGTACTATTGTCGAACACGGAAGTTCGAAAATGGTAATATCGATGACAAAAAAAACAACCTAGGAACAAGTTTTAACATGGGTCGTGATAGGGGATATGTTTGTAATTCGGAATAACACTGAACACTTATCTTGACTCATCTTAAAACTGTTCCTAGGTTGTTTTTTTGTCATCGATATTACCGTTTTTGAGCTTCCATGTTCGACAATAGTACAGTTGATGGAGTTCGTTTCGAAATTTTAATAGTAAACCTATATATATATATATATATATATATATATATATATATATATTTTTTTTTTTTTTTTTTAAAGTAATCCGACCCCACCACATCCTTCAGGACTGCATTGAAAACCATCTACCCACCGCAACTGAATGAGAATGCATGGAAGCAATGGTCTGAGCAGGTGCAGAGGCAGCCATTTCTCTGCTTCACCCAGAGCCCGCGAAAACCCATCCACAGCTGTAGCTTGCGGAATTGTGTCA
Source organism: Protopterus annectens (assembly GCF_019279795.1). Taxonomy (NCBI): domain Eukaryota; kingdom Metazoa; phylum Chordata; order Ceratodontiformes; family Protopteridae; genus Protopterus; species Protopterus annectens. The sequence goes on from NC_056745.1 coordinate 957,020,807, forward strand.
TAAACAGCCTTGACAGCATCCCTGTGTTAAATAACTAAATCTTACAACTGAAATAGTAACGCACTCATCGCAACGCCATCCATAACAGTGTGGCAAAGGACCCAAACTAGGAGCAACTAAACTATATTGATCCTACCGATTGTTTTGCATTAGCATGAGTTGTTGTGATGAGTATTAAGTCCGCAAGCAGCTATTGGTCACTATTTTCTAACTTCATTTCCAGTGATTTGCTATTAATGTGTTAAAAAAAAGAAACTAGTTTATGAAAATGGACCAAAAGTGATACAGCTATAGTAAGGCTACTCAGCCTGCAAAAGGCCACTTTACCCACCACACCAAAACATATTGAAAGAAAATTATCCCCCAATAAGGGGAAAAGTGAATGAATCACCCAGAGACTGGACTGCTCACTGCAGATAGCAGCGCATGATACCTGTGCCTAAGAACTGATGTGCTACTCCCCACTACCAAATGAACAGCTCTGCCTGATCTTTCTCTTTCAGAAGCATGCTGATCACATTATTCTGAGCACCTTGTGGCTCTCAAGCCTGCACTTCTGCCCTTACATGCAAATCTCAAACCTTGAAGACCCCAAATCAGCCATCACTACCAACGACCACATGCGGCTCTCCCAGAGCCATTGTGAAATATAACCAAAAAAAAATAATTCTCTACTACAGCCGAGGTCCACCATACCTCCCACTATTACTTAAGGCCCACCTGTAAATTGAAGTACCTGCAGGTTGTCATAGACATAGTACTTGCTACAGCAAGTTCACACCAAAATGTGCCTTCTACCTCAATTATACTTGACAAAACCTTCCCTACCCTTACCTCATTTCCTCCTAAACAACCTTCCATCCCATTTAACCCTATCCTCCCCCTATTCTTAATTCCTGCTAATCTATGTATCTAGCCCCACTTGAAGATGTCCCAGGACAAAATGGTCTGTTCCAAACCTCATTTATTTACAAGTATTTACAAAATATCAGCCAGTCATGCTAGCACAGATAATATCTAATATCCTCACACAAGCATTTTGGTATGAATGGTTCAAATGATAGCAATAAAATGCTGGGGTGGTAACTGAGCTTTACTAGCAAAAAAAAATAAGCATCTGATTCAATCAGTGATATTTTGCAGAAGTTTGCATACTTCTGCAAGGCACTTTCTAGAACTTTTGGCAGGTTAAGCCAAATGAAAAAAGTTCAGAACTTTGCACACTCCTGTATTAGCCTTTCCAGTATAGCATTTGTCATTTAATTACTGCCTGAATTGCTTTGAGGCTATACTGTAGAGACTGCTGAATGTCTAAATCATGTGGTCAGTATTTTAGATTATTTCCTATTCAGAGGTCCAGTCAGCCAGGAACATGGCTCAAGATTTTTAAAACTGCTAGAAAGATTAAAACACTGCAATCTTAAGTCGAACAAAGCAAATGCCAACTTTGTGTATCCAGCCTGAAGTATATTGGATGGACATATAATAACCACAGGAGGCCTGAAACCAGATACAGCAAAACAGAGTGTGATTCAGAAAAATGCTAAAACTAGAAATTAAGTTATAATGGTACAATAATTAACAAAGTTCACAAAGGAAATGAACACTGGAGGGAATAAGAATGATCAGTTGCAGAAGACAGAGTTTATTATGTAGCATGACATAAAATAGGAATGGTCGCTTGATCAAGACAAGAGTTTTGAAATATTAAAAATGACTGAAGCACAATGCTTGAAGCATTATAATGTGGGACTATATCCCGTTCTTCTTTTTCTTTTGGCTGTTTCCATTAGGGGTCGCCACAGCGGATCATCTATTTTCATATCTTCTTGTCCTCTGCATCTTTCACACCAACCACCTGCATGTAGACTTCCTCATACAATACTACAACTCCTCTCTGGGCACCCTGTCATATGCTTCCTCTAAGTCCACAAAGACACAATGCAACTCCTTCTGACCACTGTACTTCTCCATCAGCACTCTCAGAGCAAACATTGCATCTGTAGTGCTCTTTCCTAGCATGAAACCATACTGCTGATCACTAATCATCACCTCCCTTCTTAACCTAGCTTCCACTACTCTTTCCCATAACTTCATGCTGTGACTGATCAGTTTTATCCCTCTGTAGTTAGTACAGCTCTGCACATCACCCTTATTCTTAAAAGTTGGTACCAAAACATTTTTTCTCCACTCCCCAGGCATCCTCTCACTTTGCAAAATTTCATTAAACACTCTGGTTAAAAACTCCACTGCCATTTCTCCTAAACACCTTCGTGCTTCCACAGGTATGTCATCTGGACCAACAGCCTTTCCATTCTTCATCCTCTTTTTAGCTATCCTTACTTCCTCCTTCCTAATCCGTTGCACTTCCTGATTCACTATCCCCACATCATCAAACCTTCTCTCTCTCATTCTCTTCATTCATCAACCCCTCAAAGTACTCTTTCCATCTGCTCAACACACTCTCCTCACTTGTGTGTACGTTTCCCTCATTATCCTTTATCACCCTTACCTGCTGAATATCTTTCCTAACTCGGTCCCTGTGTCTAGCCAACTGGTACAGGTCCTTTTCTCCCTTCTTAGTGTCCAACCTTTCATATAACACTTTATACGCATTATCCTAATCCTTCGCCACCTCTCTCTTTTCCATGCACCTCATCTCCTTATATTCCTGTCTACTTTCTTCATCTCTCTGGGTCTATATCACGTTGTTGAACTTTTAAAAGTTCGAACACCATATGGTTGAACTTTAAAAGTTCAAAAACGTAATTAAAAAAACCCACAAAAACTTACCTGAAGGTTGTAACCAGGGGGTAAGTCCCCATGCACCCCCCATGTGGGGGGCTGCAGCCCCCCACTACTTAAATATACCATCTCCGAGATCACACTACATTGCAGGAAAGGGACAGCTTCCCTTATGGAGATCTCCGTTGAAACATCTGAAGTTTTACAAGTTCGAACATATGGTTCGACAACGTGAATCGGACCCTTATAATGTTATAGGATTGTTAGTAGATGCTAAGCAGTTTGGAACTGTGACAATATTGATGCAGAGCTTAAACTACTAGTATGTAGATCAGGAACAGCTACCAATGCATAAATCAGGTATGCACAGGTTGAGAAAGAAATGTTGCCATTGTGTAAAGATGAAAGATGTTTCAAAAGTGTATGTATGAAAATCAGGTTCAGGATGTTGCCCTCTGTCTTTATTCTACTTTTTAATCAAGCATAATTAAAAAACAGATACAAATTTTCATCCAGATTCCAAATTATTACACAGAATATATAAAAGTAGTCACTCTGAAAAGATACCACTAGTACAAGTGTTGCTGATATACTGGAAAGCATATTTTCAACACATGGACTACCAGCTGCACCTTTTCTGAAATGATACTATTAACCATCAATGAAAAACAAGTCAAAACCCCATATGTATGAAACAAACTTGTCAAGTCTCCAACTGGATGAAAAAAAAGTTACAACTGATTTTACAGTGAAGCAAGCTCTATGTACTAATTTAACAGATGCATAACCACATAGAAAAATATGTACATTTTTTTAAAATACTGCCATCTCACAAATAGAAACCATGTGAAAAGTGGTTCTGTATGTAGAACAATAGTCAAGGAGTTGCATGTCAGCAAACATTCACTGAGTTTGAACATTTACAAATTTATGCTCAGCCAAGAAACCGCGGTGATGCAGCGGTAGCGTTGTTGCCTCACAGCAAGAGGTTCTTCCATTCGATTCTCGGCTGGAGTGCCTTCTGTGTGGAGTCTGCATGTCCTCCCCGCAGTCGAGTGGCATTCAAAAGACATGGGTAGAATGGGCGTACCTTTGTTGAAGGTTGGGCATTGGACTTCCACCTCAGCACTGTAAAAATCTACTGCCAATCATTAGCCGACCGGAGTCCCGCTGTGGTGACCCCTAACCGGGAAAAGCCGAAAGAAGAACAACATGCTCAGCCAAGTATAAATACAATAAATGTCTAAAATGGTTCACAGTTAACAAGTCAAGAATTTAAGAGATTTGAGAATGCATAAGAATACAAATACTTTACTAATAGTCCAACACATACACAGAGTAAAGTCTACCTTCCTGGATATGAATTAATGGATAGATGAATGAACCTCAGGATATAAAATTGCTTCAATATGAGTCCTCAAAAGAATTAGTATACAGAATATGACAAGAACCATGAATGGTGTTGGAATTAGAATGAGTGCAAAGTGTACATCTTTATACAATGGTTAAAACACTTTACATATATGAGCTAAAGTGACGTGGTTATAAATATTGTATAAATATTGATAGGACCAAATACATTACATTTTGGAATCTGAAAACTCATAAGTTCCATTTAAATAAAAAAAAAAGAAAGTTTAGACAGCTGATTTTCTTATGTTTGCTAATCATATCATGGAATTAAGGAACTGGTGATCAAAAATACTAAGGAACATGGCAAGATTTATTAAAAAAAATAAGTAGCACTAATTACAAAATATGTTAGTCTAATAAAAAAATAAGGGCTTGAATTCGGTACACTTTGTGGTGTCAAAAGCAAAAGAATAGTTTACTGCTGTCTTCAGCCTTTCTTAATATAAGAAACTAAAGGAATAAAACTTCAAATAATGTACTTCAGGAGACTTAGAGAAGATATGATTATGATATAAAAAAACTGTTCCCATTTTAATTTTTGGATCTGAAACATTAATTAGCACATGGGAAGAACAGACTATTGTGGAATTTCAGTAGATGTTATAGTTCTACCAAGTGTCTCTTTAGTACAGTGGTTCAGCACTTGAACATCTTGCCCAAATTTTTTAAAGAAGTCAGACCACTGAAAGTTTTAAAAAGGGATCTAGAAGATTTTGTTTTTGAGAAAATAAAGTTAGGCAGTTATTGGGTTTGTCCTTAGCTATAAACAGATCCTGATTCTGATCTTGAAGTAATAAGCAACAGAGTATTTAAAACGTAAGCCATACCTAAGAGCTCCCAAAAAGCACTGCTATATGATAGGATGTACTTTGCTGCTAGTTGCCTATGTATACAATTGCTCACTAAACAAGGCATAAATAGGCAACAGAACAAGCAACATTTTTGCAGGAGATCAATCTCCCTGCTCCCTACGACTTACCCACCCTGTACCCTGTGGCATGGGGACTCTGTCTCCACACCAAAATTTATATATACTAATTCCAGGGTGTACCAACTTTAAGAAAATAAATTCAGAGATTGCATTTATGTATTGAGTCTACCTGTACTTGAATACACAGATAACACACAAGCATCTGGAATGTGCATTTAAAGTAGAATTTAGCCAAAAATGGGCAAAAAAGATTCCACAAATATCTGAAATGTACTATCATTTGCAAGTTAAAATATGTTTAGCACTGCAATATATATGCTTGTCCACTTAGTATTAATGTTACTAATTATAATTGCAAAAACAAAACTCCATATATGTTCTGAACCCAAAAGCAAACAGGTACTACATTCAACAGTTTAATGTCTGCTTGCTGTAATCAGAAATTCTTAAATTTCCTATCCATACAGCCATAGAGGATCTAATAAAATTAAATAATAACAAAAAATGAACACCAGTCAGAAAATGATAATTAAATAAGTACCCACATTTTACAATAAACCATATATTAAAACAGTAACCCACTACAACAGAACTACTCATTTCCTCACACAGTTAACAAAATAACCTGTTTCTATTGCCAAGTGAAATACTGCCAATCCTCATCTCCTCTGATATCAACAACACAGCTCACCCAGAAATGACAGATTATGCTCCTCACAAGAAATAATATGGACCATTAGCAGAAGATTAAAAACCATTAACCACAATATTCAAAGTTTATGCACTTTGGTTGATGAGCTGCATACTGTCATTGTCCATTACTCTCCTGATATGCTAGTCTTAACTTAAATCTGTCTAAAAAATGTTATTAAAACATTGAAGTCATACTACAAGGACACAATGTATTTTCTGAGAAGACAGAATACACAAGGGAGCAGATGAAAGTGTAATACTTGCCAAGGACTACCTCAAATGTATCTCATCAATCTATCAGTTCCCTCTCTGTGAAAAAAATTGCAGTACTAGCAGGGTCTTGTAAACCCATCAGTTTATAATATATATATATATATATATATATATATATATATATATATATATATATATATAAACTAAGATATTACAAGATACCTTACAGTGGCTAATAACGCAAACTCAGAGGTACTATGTGCAGGATGCATCAGCATAGACTGATCTAGTCCAACTACCAACAAAGAACAAATTATATTATACAGCTGAAATCAAATGATAGATTACTAACCAGGACTGATAATTAAGTGATACAATGATGGACTGATAAGATACACTTGAGGAAATTCTTAGCCAGTATTGCATTTTCATCTGCTTATTTGTGTATTATGTCTTCTCTGAAAGTACATTGTGTCAATTACAGGCCATATTACTACTGGCACATTAGCTGATTGCATAACTGACCATCATACAACTTACGTCATATGGAATCTGTCAAAACACAAGACACACAGCATATTGTTCTGGTTCACCAGCCACTACTCACCATTGCACCTTGCTGAAACTGATATCTTGATCATCACTTAGTACAGATTTGATAGCTGCTCTTTGCACAATGCCCATTGATGCCTACACCCAATGTCCAGACCTTCCCACCAGTTTCATACAAAGACTGCCTCCTTGATCATCAAATAGAATGATTTCATTGACTGTGTACACATTACATGACCACTTCTTATCAAGTGAATGAGTAAATACATAAATAATGGCCATAATAATGCATATTAACTGTTTGCTGTAAGACTCGTACAGTGCAACTCATTGTAACCCATCATAAACATACAGATTTACCCACCAACTATAGCCACTATCATGACTGTGCACACCGGCAATATATTCCAACTTGTTGTTAGATACTTATAGTACAGTGCACTACAATGCTCCTCACACAGATATGACCAACAATTATAATCATTTTGTTAGCTGTGTACAACCCAGATGTCTACTTGTGATGAATTAATGATAATAACTAAAAAAGTAATATTTCGAAACTTGGAGTTGTCAGTTGCATAGAATGTAAATGACTGAAACCCTCAAATACTACCACACACACACACACACACACACACACACACACACACACACACACACACACACACACACACACACACACACACACACACACACACACACACACACACACACACACACACACACACACACACACACACACACACACACACGGTTATGTCCAATAATTATAGTCACCTGACTGGATATTTGGGTATACCTCAGATAGCTGATTGTGATCAAATGAGTGAACAAATACATAAACGGTCACAGTACTGTATTTCAACGTGTTGCTTTCAGATGCATATAGTAGAATTCATTGCAGCTCCCTTACACACACACACACACACACACACACACACACACACACACACACACACACACACACACACACACCCTAAGCGCACAAGAAAGCAGCCACCAACTGCAATAAATTTAAGCCTGGCTTCATGACACAGAGGAATGGAGTCATTACTGTAACGTAGGTGAGTGGCATTCATTCTAGCAGACCCAGCACTTGAGGAGCTAAGAAGGGAAGGGGAGGAGTGAAGGGGCATGGCATGCTCACGTCTTCCAGGTGTTGGTGGTGTTTATGAATTTTGGAGTGTAAAGTGGTATGAGGTGGATGGTCAAGGCTACTTATGGGGAATAATACTGTGTATGGAATTTAGGAGATATCTAGCAGGTTAGCCTTTAACATACTACCCCTAATGCCTCTCTGGATGCATGTAGTTAGGGCCATGAAGAAAAGGAAGAAAAACTTTGACTGTTCCCAGACAGCTGCCTCAATAATGAACAGTCTCTTCTGATCTTACCAGGTGAAATGAATGAATGGACTGATAGACTGAGAGAATATTTGATCAGCAGGCAATGGGATAAAAATTGGAAAAAAAACACAGCAACTGTATTGACTGTGTGCTCCTCTGAAGTCTGATGTTTATCAAATGTATGAATGCATAAATAATAACTGCCAGATTTTGAATGCCATAATATGTACATAAATGTTCATATTGAAGAAATACCTGAGTTTCATCATGGGCTATATAGCTACACTGATCAACTGTGTACTTTTAGATGAAGGGATTGTTATCACCAGCCAAAAACACAGCGATATCGTTATTATTCCTTATCCTCATGGCAGAGAGAATGAAAACTGGCTTTTCAGTTGTTCAGTATATATAGTACAAGCTTCCAAGATACCATTGAGGTGACTATATTAACTCTTTCACGTGTCATCAGTGTTTTATCTATAGCCCATATTAGAGGATTAATATGGCATGCATCATATAAAACATGGTGTGCAAATTATTTCTGTGAGGGCAGCATGTTGATCAGCACAGAGGGACTATGTGATCAATTACTGAAGACATAAATCAAGCTAAGGTACAGTAAGCCAGAAAAAAATGTCTACAGTAATGTCAGCTTACTGTATTACTAGTTGCCCAATTATACAGTTACAGTATGATAATTGCAGTATATGTCTTACATTTTCAATGTAGGCTAGGAGGATAGGAAGTATTATGAACATGAATGTCTGCACATGAATCCCAAATATGTGCTACTCTGATTAACTAGTAGAACTCAATGGTGTTATATGCTGGTTTATACTTATACTATAAACTGGTCATGTGTGGTAACAGAAATGCATGTAATCTAAAACATTTCTTCATTTACATCTATTTTCCTTATTTGTTATTCAATAGGAACAGCTGTATTTTAGAATGCACCAATTCCTGAACAAACTTGTGATGTATGTTCAAAAATTCTTTATTTTGCATCTGGATATATATGTGTGTGTGTGTGTATATATATATATATATATATATAAATCATGTGTTTGTCTCAGACAAGCACAGAAGGAAACGGGTACCTTTTTGTATCTGTCTTTTTAGAGAGTATGACAACTTTGTAGCAAAATATGGCAGGATCTTTGAAGCATCATTCCTAATACATAACACACCAATCCTATTCACGCTAGACTCCTGACGTATAAGACAGTAAGAGCAATAAGCAACAATTAGCAGTAACTTCCACACTGCAGTATATTTTAGACAATTCCAGAACTGTTAAATAACTGACATTCTTCCATCTGACTTCATTTCTTAACATACATAAAAAATTCTCACTAAATCAGGAGAAATGTGCCACTTCAACTTTAAATTGAAAGTATATGAATAATATAACACAGTAAGATTATCTTGCATTGTTAACTACAAAGGTCCCATGAATATTCATTTTACCCCATTTACATACATTTTTTGCTTTGCATCCTCCACATCACAAATTTTCGTTTACACCATCCCATTAGATGAAGCATCAAAAGCCATTTAACCTCCCAATTCTTTAGACAATATAATGACCTAGATCTCTTTCAAACCCCAAATTACTATTAACAAACCCTTATCACATTATAGCTGACTATAGGACACTCAGAATGTCCACCTCAGCTCATACCTCCTACCTAACAACTATGAAGTCACTAGTCATTATGCCAAATGCCATTTTCCTAGGAGACTTCAACTACCATTTCATTAATTAGGAGACTTACATATCCTCAGACTTGCATGCCAAGAAATTTCAGGACATTACCAGTAAAAATTCTTAGGATCAGATAGTCCTCACTCCAGCCAGTGGCAGTGAAATCTAGGACTTGTTTTTTTAACAATATAGAGTACCTATGCTCCCCATGAATTGTAACTTTCTCCACGGTCAAATAATACCACAGATCAGTCACAGTCACCTTAAATTGAAGCTAGAGGCATCTTCCATTACTTTGGTATAAAGAGATTATGCCAAGGCTGATCTACTAAAGCTGAGGGATGACCTAGATAAATTAGAATGCTCATTCCATATTCATGACTTATTGCTGCTTATGCAGAATCTTTTATGCCATAACATATTTACATGTACGTAGCTGCACATAAGCATCTGTCCTCCTTAAAATTACTATGCCAGGTTTATAAATAAACCCCTGTGATGGAACCCTAGCATAGACAGGCTCCAAAATGTAAGAAAAAACTTACTGCACAATAAATAATTTTAACCCTCAGGATGCCAATAATGCTTTTACTAAACTTAGCAAGGAACATGAGACCCAGATTACATCTAACAAAGCCAGATTACAGGCAAAAATAGCCACCCAGGTGAAAAATAACCACAATGCCTTCAATAATAAAGGTGGAAATCTCACAGACAATGCCCAGCACTACTCAGAGTTAATAGCAAAGGAAATCACATACTCAGGCCCAGAGGGCATAAACAATCTTCTAGAGGACAAAGTTCAAAATTCACCACCCTCCCCACTCCTATATTATCAGACTAAATACTTGCATCTATACCCCCCACACTCAAATCTCTCAAGAACAAGTCCTCATTATCTAAGGGTAAGAACACTACTTCTGTGGGGCTGATATACTGGGCTGCCTAATGGTCAGTCTGAAACATGTCTTCTCAGGCTACCTACAGAGGTTAGTCAGCATTAGCCTCAAAACAGGCTTCATGCCAAATGTGTGGAAGAAAGTGACAGTAATCCCCTTGCACAAAGGTGGGGCATCAACAGACCCCAGATAATTATAGACTCATAAAGGACATAGGTAACCTTCAAACTCTTACCCAAGTCAGCTGAGATTTGTCAGGGACAGATAATTGCCTACTTAACCTGCTTGACTTCTTTGAGAATGTTTTTGAAGCAATGGATAATGGCAAATAGTATACACTGCATATTTAGATCTTACAAAGGCACTCAACACCATCCCACACTCAAGTTATTATAGATAAACTCTCCCAGCTAAATGTAAATCCCTGTGTAACTCAACGGATAGCAAACAGGCTCATAAACCCAGAAAATTAGTGTGGGTGGCTGTACCTCCTGCAAAAGACCTGTCACTAGCACTATATCCCAAGGCTCAATCCTTGGGCTACTCCTGTTTGCCATTTACTTCTCAGAGATCAAAGCAAAATGTTTAGGGTTTATGGCTGTCCAAGTTTCCAGATGACTATAAACTTAGTGTCTTCAAAAACTCCCCAAAGGACACCAAAATTGTCTGTCAACTTATTACAAAGAAATAGCTGGTGCTGAAAACCAAAAACCACAAACTAAAACTAAATGCCAAAAAATGTATAGTTGCATCCTTTGGCAAGCATGACTTCCCTTGTAACTCTCACATTGTCAACACACCCCTAAAAGTTGATCCAGTAGTTAGGGATCTAGGGAGCTATGTCATCAATGAACTGTCCATTGATCACTATATGTCCACTATTGTAAGGAAGTCCTTCTTTATTGCACAAATTATATCGAAAGGTATGGTGTCTGGGTCCTGGGATATAATCATTCCACTGTACTTGACTGTCATCAGGCTGATTATTGAATTTAATGCTTCATTTGGTATATATCATCCCAAACACTTATTACAGTAGGAGTGACCATAATGCTTTCTCACAAAAAAGAAAAAAAAAATCAAGGTCCTGAATCATAAAAGCTAAGCAAAGCATCTCAGTGCTGTATTCCTCTTCTCGGTATCAAACAGACATCTAAGCTGCAACCTCTGTTTCGTAAATAGAGCCTTAGCAACTCCTATCCTGTCAGACCTGTTACTCATTCTCCATTCCAATGGTAACATGAACACCCAGTCAAGGGATCTTAATCTCCTTTGGAGCATAAATCGAACATGTTGGAGGGACAGTTATGTATCATAGAAAATGGCTCTGCTATGGAACTATCACTTCACTTAAAGTGAAGTACTTCTCTTATTCTACTGAAATTTAATTTGTAGGAATGGATAGTAAACTGCAGATTTATTCCTGGTTTAGTACCCAATGTACTAGATAGATAGGAGCAAGAAGTAAATATCCCAACATATCCTTATTTTTGCCCACTTCTGGGTTTTTCATAAGCAAAGTAGAAGTACTAAAATGTATCATGGGAAATGTAAGGCTAAGCTTCTGAAGATATTCACAGATCAGCAGCTTAGTAAGTATCTATGGACTTATAAATTTAAGAAAACAATTGCACCTTATTCCCACAGGATCCAAGACCCAGTCCTTTCTACTTCTATCCTTAGTGCAGCATAAAAAAAGAATAACTTCCTTTTAGAAGGAATCTTCTTGGATCATCTACTATTGATACATTTAAGTAGCACTACTCTTGTTTGCCTATATCCACCAGCAAACACAGATTCGAGTACCAGACTGTATGTGCTTCAGTTTCTTACTGCCGACAGCAGGCAGTGTGGATGCTATGGTTGGCTTATAGCTACAATGCTATGAGCAAGAGAAAAAGTAAAATGGTGCACCAGCAAGACATTTAATCTGCACAAAATGAGGATAGGAACACGAGATGGTGTGGCCATGACATATTTTTCACTTTTAACAACATTATGACTGAGCATTTGACCTGACAGTCTCCAGTACATGATAAAACTGTGGAACACAAGAGGATGCATTGCTCACACATTGGATCATGATAGCCTAGAGCTATAGCTCCATGAGTGCCCATTTTCCATTGGGTTTTTAACTACTGATGGTTCTTCCCGTTTTCCTGCTTTTTGAAGAATACTTTCTAGCACTGCTTCTTTTTACTTATCCAAAGTAGGGGTTTGGCTGCACATGATTCCACTGTGGTATGCACAGTCATTTGCAATTTCCATTGTGCCACACAGTGACTTCTCCCTAATTATTCAGCTTTTAATATTACTTTGGGCTTTTGCCTGTATAAAGTCTTAATATATCCTCTTACAATTTTGCATTATCCTTCTGTTCCCTCCTATAAATGATGTGTTTTAGTATGTTAACATCACAGGCATGTTTATCAATAATATGTTTTTGTTACATACACAATAAAAATAAATTAGCTAGGATTCAAAGAAATGCACTGCATCATGGAAAAAGACTTGCACCACATAGTAAGAATATGCTGTTATATAAGGCAGATATGAAAAACCAAGCAGGGACATGCCATTCTGGAGGTAGTCAGCTGCACTTTGAAGACAGGAGAAAAAGTAGGCTTACCTCTCAACCTCATAGCACAAGAAATCTGGACAAAGCCAAAAATAATGTGGGGTTGACAAGGGCTCAAAGATAAGGACACATTTTAAATATTACTCTTATAAACTAAGAATGCTGCTAAAATAAAATGCGTTGCGTTAGCATACATTTTTCTAAAGGATATAAAGTCTTAAAACTCAAATGTCTGTCATTATTTAATGACTTCAGTCCTTTGTGATTTGCCAGAAAACCACACAATTTATGAGGAACAGACCAAAAACATGAGGAAAAAATCTGGGCAGTTGAAAGGTATGAGGGTACCAGGGAAAAGCCACAGTGTCAGCTCAGTTGTGAAGAAGAAAGAATTGATAAGGCTTAAATACTGACGGCATGTCTGCTGTTGATTAGCCCAGAGGAATGTTGCTGTGATCCTGCAGAGATATGTCCTGTGTTTGGGTGGGATCTATATTTTATTGTTAACTACAGAAATAATCCTCATGCACAAAATAAAACACAAAACGTTAACCACCCAGATCACTGAAAACTGGGAAAAACAACTGAAACTTAATTTTTTTGCATGAAGCCAAACCCCCTTCACCTCTCATGTAGGGGGTTGCACCCAACACACACTTGCAAATTATATATACCTAGTCTGGGATCAAACTACAGCAGAGAGTGGGAAAAACTCCAATAACCACAGTACCATGATCAGACATGCAGCTACTTCCATACTGCGATGTTCTTGGCATTCATAGTTTTTAGTGTGATGTTCTGCATTTTGATTATTTGTGCAGTCGATAATTTGAAGTAGACTCAGGTCTGGATGACTGGGTACGGAATATATCCAGCTCTTGTGGCCCAATGGCAGGAACTAGCCAGTTTAGTACATCTGTGATTCAGTGCATGGTGAGGGCTGATGCATAGTGACCTGGAGTATCAATCCCGAGCGAAATGCCACCTTCTCCACCCCAATCACTCCCCTACACAGCATAGACTGGGGTGGGCTACATACCTCTTAACCTCTTAGCCCAAGAAATCTGGACAAAGCCTGACATAATGGAGGTACAAAGGCCCAAAAATAGGAACAGACTTTAAATATTGCTCATAAACTTAGAAAGTTGCTAGAATAACAGGAAATTTATTTTCTAAAGGATATGAAGTCTGAAACTCCAATGTATGACATTATTTACTAATTTTATTCCTCAGATCATCCCAGTGATTTGCCCAAAAACTAAAAATTTTGTGAGGAACAGACTCACATTTTGAAGCAAAAATCTGGATATTCTGCAAAAATCAGAACTGTTGAGGTGTATTGTGAGCTGCCTGTAGGAGTGGTTAGAATCCCCCAGCTAAGCACTTCCAACCTGTGTACCCACCTAAGCTGTATCCTCAGCCTGGATGGTGACAGAAGATGTTTGATGTAACTACAGCTTTGTCAGCTTACAAAAGTGGGATATAAAGGAAAGGGCACCGTTATTGATAAGACCCCACAGATCATACAAATGATACCACACAGCTGAGGAGATAAAAGTCCCATACACCCCGCTGGTGCTAATAATCTATGCTTCTTCCTGTGGATACCAGCTCCATTTTATTTGCTGTGCTCATGATGAAGGTAAAAAGGACATACCAGCTATCACACAGAGGTGTGAGTGAAATGCAGACAACAGTGCAAATGTGCAGGTGTACATGGACATGTAATCAAGCAGAAGCTTTAGATGGTGCCTACAGCCTGTGAAATCAGATACAGAACTACATGTGCATGCAATGAAGCAAAAGCCTGAGATGTTAGCCACACAGCAAAATTATCTGCACTAATACACATGTGCAATCAAGCAGAAGCCTGACCTGATGCACACAGACCAAAACATAACCTATAGTTCCACATGTATGTGAATGATGCAGAAACATGAAATGGTGGCCAAAAAATGAAAAAAAAATCAGACCCATTACAATACAGCAACCTAGAACATTATCCAGAGCACACATGAAGATATGCACATCTGCTGACCTGGGGTATCCTGGTAACTTTCAGGGTAAACTAATTTTATTAAGAACATTGTGCTAAAATACAGAACACAGCATAAAACAACAGTATAAGACATAGTAGAAATGACAAACAGAATACCATTTGTGGCATTCTTGTCTCATCTTTGTTTACCGCTTCCAAAAATATTCTGGGCAACAACACTGCAGGTAATTACACTGCAGTCTGCCTTGCTCACTGGTGTGTGGATGCCAGTAACCTAGGTCAGTAACTCTGCCAAGTTTTCCTAGACATTTTGGCATAGGGACCTATCAGCCTTTTCCTGAACTTGGTGCGTAGGCAAAATGCCATCATCTTGCTATCCTTTACACAGTAGCATAGAAGAGAGTCAGAGGAAATGGTGTCAGAACCATAAACTCTGCCACTAGTGTAGAAGAAACTGACACTGGTAAAAATGGCATATTCTGAGAGTGAAAGAAAGGAATCTTGGAGGTTTTCATTAGAGTGAAAACGGGTACAGGTCTTTGAACAAGTGGCATCCAGCTGGCCTTCATCAGCTAATCATAACCAATGACTTTAATTTCTAGGGGCTGTTTCATTGGCCTAGGAATCACTGGCTTAGATAAACAGAATAATTCTGAAACAGTCAAAGCAGCATATCAATGGGACATATACAAAGTCCCTCCAGTACCTGAACAGCATCCTTCATAACCAGTTTAGTACTGCAGCAACTTAGGAAAGAAGTAGGGTAACACTCCATTCTCTAGGGAACTGCAGTGGCTTTAGATGACACTACCTGTGAAGGAGGATCCTGCTTGTTTTCCATAAATAATGATTCCTGTTTTCTAGACACAACTTTGCATAAAAATGATCTTTTCACTAGATGCAAGTTTGGAAAGGACCATAGCAGAAAAGACCCCCCCCCCCGTAAATTAAATATACCAAATCCAAGATCGCACTACAGTGGAAAAAAGTTAATTTCCTAACCTCACTGTATTACAATCACCATATAGAAAGTAAACATAATCCCTGGTATTTATTAAACCCTACATGGAGTGTAGGAATAGTGCAGGAGCTGCTGTAGGCAATATGTCTGCTGAGCGATTCAGCAAAGGGCTCCCAGGACGTGCACGGGCGCTCCTACACTATTCATACATGGGCACCACTACCTTATGCTAATTGCCTCATTTGCTGGTGAAAAACATGCAAATGAGGTGAATTAGCAATTCAGCAAGCAGGCAGGTGTGTCAGAGCAGGAATAGTGTAACCTGCAGAAATGTAATCAGTTACTAGCTGAATACATTTCTGCAAAAAAGAAAACAGAGGCATGACAGCCTCATATAAGCATGTAATCCATTCATTAGGCATGCCAATAGCCAAATATATGGCCATTGGCAAGAAATAGTTAAAATTTTCTAAAATAAAAGTTTTTTTTTTTTTTGGCCGATCTTGGCCATTTAAGATTAGGGCAGCGGCGCCCAAACGAGATCGTGCCGAAAAAAAAAAAAAGGGGGGGGGGGGAATAAATTTTGAGAGAAATCTGCATCTTCCCATTATAGTCAATGGTTGTTAAGGGGAAAGGCTCAGTGTAAGTCTTGTAACTCGGGAGTAAGGCAGTGGTGTACGCAAATGAGGGGATTTATACTGAATCACAAATTTCTTCTAAGTGTCAGACTGCACCTAACCATGTAGGTGCTCTAACACCCCAGTGTAGACAGGAGGAGCAGCTAACATGAAAAGGGTGTGTCATGATTGCTGTAAGCACATTGGAGCTCAGTGGCCCATGTTTGCCCTTAGCTAAGCACAGCTAAGGAAGGGGGTGTCTTTGAGGCTGTATTTCCCTATTCCATGAAATACAGAGCATGTTTGTATCTAGGAAGGGCCAGTTCTGCTTAAAAGTGTTTACTTTAGCTAAACTGGTGTGCATGGCATGCACTGGGCCTAAAACAGAAAAATAAAACACAAGAGATAGCAGAACTGTTCAAATTTGAGCACCGGGAATGTGCTGCATGCATCAGGACTTAAACAGGGAGGAAATGGGAAGGGGAAACTGCAGAAGGAAGGCAATCAAGGAGAACAAGCATAGCTGGCAGGTGGAGTGTATCAGAATCAGCCAATTAGACAGGCAGCAGCCCGGCACACTACTATAAACTATGCAAACATCTTTCAATCTGGTTTTTCCCAAAACCTCTACACATCTGGTGTACACATTTGGGAGAATTTTAAACTGACAAATTTAACAAAACATGTTAGGGGCAGCTGTTGCTCTGATCTATCAGTATGTGCTAGAGACTGAGGGTGGTGAGGAGTAAAATGCTGACAGACAACTCTGACCGAAGAGGAGGAGTAGATTGTTCAGACCCAGGGTAACATACCAGGGGCTACATGATCTGGAGATAGTAGAGCGATACAGGGTAGACAGGGACATACTTCAGCAACTTGTTGAGATGTGCCGGCCTCACCTCAGAGCCAGAACCAACAGAGGGGAACCCATCCCAGTGGATACCAAGGTATGTGTAGATTTAAGAATACTAGCTACAGGTACTTTCCAAAGACCAGCTGGGGATATCATGGGGGGTCTCACAGGCATCTGCATCCAGGATACTCCACCAGTTCCTGGATGCCATGCGAACACATGCCGCTGAGCACATTTACTTCCCCAGCACCTGTGAGGACAGGGCCAGCGATATGTGTGTCTTCCACCATGTAGCAGACTACCCAGAGGTACTGGGTGCCATAGACTGCATGCACATCCCCATCAAACCACCACCTGGTGAATGGGGTATGGTCTACATAAACCACAAGGGCTTTCCCTCCATCAACTGCCAGGTCATGTGCGATGTCCAGGACATTATCATGAACGTGTGTGCTGGCAGCCCTAGAAGCTATCATGACTCTTACATTTGGCATTTGTCACAGCTGTACCGGGCATTTGCCAGTGGAGACATCCCATATAGCCAACTGGTGGGGGATGCTGACTACATACTGGAGCTGTGGCTGATGACACCCAACAGAAATGCACACACACCCACACAAGAATGCCATAATGAGGCACATACAAAATCCAGGATCATTATAGAGCATGTGTTTGGGATGCTCAAGTCATGGTTCCACAGCCTTGACTTTTCTGGTGGAGCCTTGCAGTACTCTCCAGCAACATGTGCACGCATGTTCATAGTATGTGCCATGCTACACAATATGATCCTGTGCTAACAGCTGCAGCAGGAACAAAATGGGGAAGGGCCACACAGCCCTCACAATTGCCAAGGTCTCCACAGACACAGAGAGACTTGGAGGAACATCCTGAGCCTTCCCCTGTAGGCAGACAGAAGCATGCCCTGTATGCCCTGGCCTTGGTAAAGAGGCAACACATAGCACATACACTGACACTGTAGGGCCCCAGGGACTGGTTTCTCTTTCTGACTTGCACACACAGCAAAATGGATGCCAAACATCACACCACCTATACCTTACCATGTATAGGCAGTGTATTGCATGCATCCGACATAGTCAGCCCTCAAGCACCATCCTCACAACAGCCTCAGGCACAAGGTAAGCCAGTCTCCATAACAAAATAAACAAATGGAGTGGAATTTTCTAATAGCATATCTATGGTATTGATCAACCATGCAAGGGAATGGGGTGGCTAACTGGGATAGCAACAGACAGCTGACAGGTCTGTGGGATAGCAGGAAGTGTATCCCCAGTACTGGCCTACCCAAACCATGCAGTACCACCCTAGTTGACAAAATACCACTGCAGTATATGTGGTGAGCCAATTAACTGGGGGGGGGGTCATAGGTCACATGCATGGATGTCAAAGTGGGGGTCCCATACCCACCACCAGTCTTACCCAGCAGATCAGCTGTAGAAAACCATAAAGAAATGTCTGAAAAAGGCCCCCACATGGTGACATCCATGAAATCCACACCCACAGACTTTTACACAGTGATATCACAGCAGGTCTGGCAGTGGCAGTATAGCTTTGAAAGGTAAGACGTCTGAAACTACAAATGGCTATGCCAGAACAATCTGACCTGTGGTTGATACTAATATGCCTATAGTCTTAAAGAGAGGACACACCACTGTGCTAAATGGGACCAAAATGTTAAGCAAATATCAGCACAGTCTGTGCAGATGTATATTGTGTACAGATGTGCCACCCCCGCATAGTCCCACAGAAATGCAGTAACATGTCCCTAGCCTTAAGCAGCATCCAGCTGTCACCCAGAGTGATGGTGCAATACCAGAGTGATGGTGCAATACTAACAGAAAGCAATTGTCAGTAACACCCACAGTCAACTTACTAGTGCCATCCCAGGGGTGTCTACTACTGGCAGCCTGAGAACATATGCTCATCAGAATGCACTGCCTTGCTGCACCTGGCCTACAGACCTCTGGCAAATGCCTATGCCTCACCCATAGTGCCCTGTTAGGGAGTGTCATGGGGTCCATAACACCAACATAACACAGTCCACAAAATGCAAAGAAAGGCCATGCTGATAACTGCTAGGAGCAAACCTGCCAGCCTCAGAGAGCCAGAAATCTGGACAAAACCATGAATAATGGGGTGATGAAGGTCCAAAGAGAAGGACAATTTTGAAATACTGCTCTAATAACGTTATAAAGTTGATGGAATGATTTGTATTAGCATGGAATGTCTGAAGGGTATGAAGTCTGAAACTGCATTGTCAACGGTCAGTAATGTCTGATGTCAACCCTGAGTGACTTGCAAAACACTTTTGCTTGAAAACCACACTTGTTTGGGTAACCAACAAGATATGGGTCATGGATGTGGACATTCTGTGATACTCTGTACAGTCAATTGGCAGGGCTAGGAGTCTAAACATGGGAATGCACTCACTGCAGGCAGTCCTAACCCTGGAAGATGGGGACATGTCTGCACCCACAGAACCCTGGACCACAACCTTGGGGAGTAACACATCCTTCCCTGATCACTCATTCTATGCAACATCCTGACCCCAACATGTCCCATCCAAGCAAAATGAGGTGGGCCATACATATATGTGTGACAAACACACACATCCAGGCTGGTCAAGCAGTCTGACCCTCCAAGTGCAGTCAACCATTGAGGAGAACCCAATGCAAAGTACTGGTAGCTATAGGCAAACATATCTGACCCAGGACGCACCCACACCCACACCCACATATCTTATCCCCTACAAATCTATCCAGAGTATGTCTGTCACTCTGATCCTGCCTGACTTATATTACCCAACTGTGGACTGGAAATCAGACCAGGCTAGAAAAGAAATGCACAGAGATTCCACCATTGTAATATATCACCAAGGTGCTGGACCATTTCCACAGCACCAGCAGTCAATTGTTTGTAGGTACACCTCTCAACAGGTTGGATTGTGCAAGAATGCATAGCATTTGGCCCATAATCATGGTGTGTGCATCATCCATCCTGTATTCCTCTGGGAAATCACTATAATGATCTGAGGAGGTGTGTCTCAAGGTACTGAAATAATACATGACAGTGTCAAATGGCATATATATAAGATGTCTGCTAAAACAAGCCCTGTAACCATAGCAACCTATATATTACAGAGAGAAATTGTCACAATCATTGTATGGCCCATTGTCCCCCCCCCCCATTTTGATAGGCTACCTCCAGATATCCTGCACCAACAGGTTGAGAGGTATGGCTATAGCACAAAACAAACTGGACTGGAGTACAACAATCCCTGGAATGGAGTCCCACATGTATTATACAAGGTCACACTGGGCATGCTCATACACTTAGAGAAATGTCAGTAGGATCTAGGAATGAACAGGCCTTCCCCACCCAGTGCACTTTCCATTGCCCTATCTTAGCAGTCCTGAAGATGTCAGGCCTCAGCCCTATAAGCTCTCTGGTGCATGTGATAACTGTGTAACACTATAGTACAAATAAATAGTGAGTTTTAATCTCAGTCCTGGCAAATGTAAAAGTGTGTGTGTGTGTGTGTGTGTGTGTGTGTGTGTGTGTGTGTGTGTGTGTGTGTGTGTGTGTGTATGTGTGTTTACAACTAAAAGCTTTTTGGTCCATTCAAACCCAGTACACTTCCTCCTTCCCTACTTTAGCAGTCCTGTAGATATAAGTCACCTTAAAAGTGCCTTCCATCAAACCTCAGCCCCATAAGCTGTGTGGTGTGTGTGATACCTGCATAACACTATAGCAGAAGTAACTAGTTAGGTAGGAGTTCTAATCCCAGTTCTGGCAAATGTGTGTGTATATGTGTAGTTTAAAGTATTTTGAGGCCCCTCTCACCCAGTACATCACCCATTGCCATACTTTACAAGAGTTGGTGATGTTCCTCAGCTTAGAAGTACCTTTGGACAACCTTCATCCTATAAGCTCCGTGGCACGTGCAATAAATGCGTAACACTGTAGTAGAAATAAATAGGTAGGGGTTCTAATCTCAGTCTGGGCAAGTGTGTGTGTGTGTGTGTGTGTGTGTGTGTGTGTGCATGTGTGTGTGTGTGTGTGTGTGTGTGTGTGTGTGTGTGTGTGTGTGTGCATGCGTGTGTGAACAGTATCCTCTCTGTGGGTGGGTTATTGTGTTTGTGTGAGAACTATACCATTGGGGGGTGAGTTTTGCAACTTTTTGCTGTTTCCCACCCAGTACATGTCCTAGTGTCCACATTACAAGGCCAACAGTTGCCATCCACTGTAGAGGGACCTGCAGACACTCTGCAGCCCTATAAACAATGTGCCATGTGCAATAACTATGTGACAGTATGGAATAGATAACAAGATAGGCTGCCCATCTAATCCTGGGATATTGCTCCCCACTCAGGAATCATTGGATACTGCTCCCCACTCAGGAATCATACACAAACACAGTCAGGTAGGCAGCCACACCTGCATCAGTAGGTGGCCTGCAAATTGGGCTAACAGATAGAACCCACAGTATGAAAGCAGCGGACTCCATCTCAGACTGCTGAGCAGTCACGAGTGGAGTCCCACAGGTTGTGGACCTGGTTGCCTCATGATTGGGATCCACACCTCTGAGGACTAGCCCAATACAAAGGGGCCATGGCTAACAATGTTTGCAGATGAATACAAGGTGGGTACTATTATTATCCCCCCATGTGAGGTTAATATCCTACACAAAGGCCTCTCTCAGACCTATGACTGTTGTCAGAACTCTGGACATAAGCTCAATGCCAGATGATGTGCTGCCATCCCCCTTGGGTATGACATGGTTCCTATAAAGTGATACATTGATGGTAGTCCACTGAACACTGATGTTGGTATAACGAAACTGGGAACACAGATTGACAGTGAGCTGTATGATAACCACCACAGTGCCACTGTCTTCTGAATGACCTTCCATGTGTCACTAATCCTGACTCAGGGTGTTGAATCCAGGAAGTAAAAGGACAGTGTTTCCCTGTGCACACCCCTCAGGCCAATCAATGTGTACTATTTCCTATTTGCCATGTACCCTACTGGACACCAGCAACAACAGGAAAGGCTGCAAATGTACCTCACAAAGAGAATCTTGGGTACTACACACTTGTCCCATATGGACAGACTCCAACAACTGCACTGAATCTCTGTCTCATATTGGCTATGTAGCTGCGATCCCTGCCTGACATACATAGCCATGTCACACTCAACCCTATCCGGAATGCTACTTCGGATGACACCAATCTGCCCACAGCATGCCCCAGATACCTCAACCCCATCCTCACAATCAATAGGACATGCTGGAGAGACAGGTACACAACCCAGAGAGTGGTCACACCATGGAATAGACACAACACACATGTCAAGCCAAGCACATCACTGTCCCTCTTCAAAATAAATCGGGAGGAGTGGCTGGGGAATAGAATACCCACCCTGCGGATCATTACAGTGACTATATTCAGTAGACACACTGGGTAGTATCGTCAGGTGGCATGATGCCAATGTATTCTCATGGGCTAGCCTTGTAAAGCCTCCATGGCCATTTGCCACATACACACCTATGAATCTTTGAAACCATGGATTTCAGGACTGTCCAATGTGTGTGTGTGTGTGCATTAGTGTGTCTAAAAGTGTTTGTGAGTGTATAAACATGGGTGAAAGTAGTTGGTGACCCATCTCACCCAGTACAACTACCATTGCCATACCTTACAAGTGCTGTAGATGTTAGTCACTATATAGGTACCTTGGGACACTCCACAACCTGTAAGCTCTGTGGTGTGTGCATGAACAATATAATACCAACAATCATATAGCTAGGGGTTCTAATATGAGTCCTTGCAAATGTGTGTCTGTGTGTGTGTACTATTGTGTCTAAGTGTGTATATTACAGTATTGTGTGGCCTCTCTCACCCAGTACATCCCCCATTGTCATAATTTACAAGGCTTGGTGATGTCCCTGGCTGTAGAAGTAGCTTTGGATAAGTGTCACCTTATAACCTCCATGGTGCGTGCGATAAATGTGTAACAATGTAATGACAATAAATAGATAGGTAGGTGTTCTACTACCAGTCCTGGCAAATGTGTGTGAGAGAAGAGTATCTTGTGTGTGTTTGTGTGTGAATGATATCCATTGGATGGCCATGGATTCATATTTATGCCATGGTACACACAGTGCACATTCCTAAGTCTACTGGATGAGGTTCAAAGTTCACATCAACTGTACTGATATCTGTAGACACTCTTCAGCCCTATAAGCCCTGTGCAACAGTATGGAATAGTATGGTACTAATAACAAGATAGGTTGGTCTGCTAATGTCACTACTGGAAAGTGTCTGTGTGTGTGTGTGTGTGTGTGTGTGTGTGTGTGTGTGTGTGTGTGTGTGTGTGTGTGTGTGTGTGCGCGTGTACTGGTGTGTACAGCAGTGTTTGGGAGTGTGTACACTCATGTGTGACAGTAGTATGAAAACTGTCACACCGGCTACACCACCCATTGCCATACCTTACAGGAGCATGTGATGTTAATCACTGTACATGTAATTCAGAAACACAACACACTATGAGCTCCTTGCCTCATGTGATAGCTACCTAACACTTTACCACCAATAACTAGATGGGAGGGGGTGTCAAACCCAAGACTGGCAATCGTGATCCTATGTGTGTGTGTGAACAGTATTCTCTGTGTTGCATCAACACAATACCCTCTGTGTGTGTGGTATTCACAAACCTTTGGTGTGTTCCACCCAGTACACTTACCATTGTCCACTGTACAAGAGTTGCTGACATCAGCCATCATGCACTTACCTGTATCTACCCCTCAGCCCTATCAGCCATGTGGCACATGCAATAACTGTTATACAGACCTGTTAATTGTGTACAGCTGTACCCTGGATATGACACAGTCAATGTGTTACCACACTGCCATACCCCTTGTAGAAAAGGACTGCAGAGGTACAGCCTCCTCTCAGACAGATACCTAGAACACAAACAGAATACATTATGGAGACCACAGTCAGTCAGCGTTAATAATGCATCATGGCTGGACAGCAACACACTCCAACGTGTAACCATTAAACATGCTGGCTGACAACACTTTACACAGCATTACATTGCTAAACTGTACTACATTCACCCTGTGCATCAGAACCATGTTAGCATGTCCCTGCACTGATGGTATGGATGAAAGGGATGGGGCACGGGTGTCATCATATTCACAGGGTGTGGTGTGGATTTGCCAGAGGCCTAGGCTGAGCCAATTGGTTGACATAATGTATGTGGATTGGGGGCTGTGTATTACATGGGCTGTGCAGAGGTGGTGTGTGTAAGAATGGATGTGCCCTAGCTGTGATGGTGATGTGTATGTGTGTGTGTGTGTGTGTGTGTGTGTGTGTGTGTGTGTGTGTATGGATGTACACAGTTCTGTCATGTTGCTGCCCCATACAGGGGTATGTTGGACAACTGTGGACCATACATGGCAGGGTGTAAAGTTCACTGTGTCCAGCCATGGACACGGGAACTAGGTCTGCCAGAGGTTCCACTGGTACCACCAGGCTGAAGGCAGATGGAGTAGTACTCCTTGATGATGACTGTTGTCTGCTGGATCCACATCCCTGTTGGGACTGGCCAGGACCCATGTTCCTGTGGCCTGCTGCATTGTAGTGTGGACAGCACCCCCCCCTGCAGTCATGCTGCTGGTACTGCCACTACAGGAGCGAGATGTTGCATGGCCAAGTAGACCTTCAGCTGTTCGTGGTGCTGTTCTATGTCCACATGGCTGACAGCCAACTCCCACCACATGCTCCAACACAGATATCCCACTGTCGAGGACTGCCACCATTTCACCCAACCATCTATACATGACCTCAGCATAATACCGGTGGGCATCTACAAGATACCGGATGTTGTCACGCATAGCAGGAAGATTTGCCATCTGGACCCTGAGACTCTGGTGGGATGTTCCATACGTGCCTGTGCCTCCATGGTGGTTCAAAATATGCATCTGGTGACACCTGCTGTGGCACTTCTGATAGGGCCATGATGGACAGCAGTCCTCCTCCGAGCACCCCTGTCCATCCACCTGTGTGAGACCTTGCCTGTTATCCAGCTATGGCTGGTGTCTACAGATACACTTACCATAGTCACCACACTTTCCTGTCCCATGCCGCCACCCGCCAACTGTCCCTCATCTATGGCAGGCAGTCTTGGCCTTTGTATTGCACCAGGAAGATATAAACAGAGGAACACGTCACAGGACCTCATACAGTTGTCAAATTGTACATCAACAGTGGATATCAGTCACCGCCACTCACAACTACACTCTAGCCCTCTAATCTATCGCAACAATATCAGCTTGCATTGCACTCCCGGCCCTGATGTGTCATGTTCCCCCCAATGATGAACACTTAATTGCATAATCCTCTATTCCCCATTCATTTCTGTGTAGAGGGATGACAGTGGCCATCTTCCATGTGGATGGGGTATGGATGGTGATAAGGCTGTGTTTGACTATAGTGTGTGATGGAGCTGTGAACATGTGCCCGAGTTCATGTAGGAGGTGGAGAGGAATGTTATCAGGCCTCATGGAGACTTGCTGTTGCCATCAGTAGGCAATATGTACATGCTCACCATTGGTGAGGGGAGGCGTGCAGTTGCTGTGCATATCCTGCTATACAAATTGGGGGACAGGGTGGTGATGTTCCCACCTAACCTGTCTGATGCAGGTTGCCTGTAAACATGGTATGTGTGTATGAGGTGTGCTTTAGCACCAGTACAGGGTGAATTATGTTGTTGCCTCTGAGACTAACAACATATTGGAGACACCTTTGTAGTTGGCCTTGGTGGTGTGGATATGTTTGATTTGTAGTCATAGTCAACTGTTTGATGACTGTCTGCACTGTATTCCATGGTATATCCAGTGTTGTGGACTGTTTTTCTACTCTTCTCCTGCCTGATGACTTTCCACACTGAGATCCCTTTGATGCTTTGTAAGCTCTCTGCAAAGCATGGCTGGGTGAATGTCAAATAAATATAGTAGGATAGCTAAACATTATTTCTGGGTAATCAGAGTCTCTTTAATTGATGGCTTGTGTGTACCCAAGAAGACAGAATGCTGTGCTTACAGCTAGAGGTGCATCTACAAGGTATTACTGTATGTGTGAGTACACGTATGCAACCAGCATATAGTACATATGTTTAGATTGTCTGCCCTACCAGATTTCTTTGTTTTCAAATTGAATTGTACAGGTTATGGGTCACATTCAAGGTGGGAAACATTTTGAAATGATTATCTATGATCTCATTTTCCATACAGCACACAAACCTAGCATTTCAACAGGGGTGTGTACACTTTTGATAACCACTGTATATAGGTGTTCATATAGCTGTTAGTGGTAGGCATGGACAGAGGGTCATGACACAGTTGGACACTTCTCTGATTACAACCTGATAATAACGCCTATTCTAGTACCCATAACAGTGTCAGGGCAATGCAACAAGCAGTAGCTGTATACATTTATGTCTGCTGTATGCACTGAAACTGATATTGCACACATGTGCAACATGCACAACCTATTTACCTGACTGCTTCCAACCCATGTTATTTGTTTTGTGCCTTCCAGCTGAACATACACATACATACATGTGCTTCTCAACCTGTTATAGCAGAACTTCTGGACAATGGCACACATACATGGGTGGCAAAGGCACATCAATACTGACACTACATTAATATAGCTGCAACATACATAATTAAGTTGATTGCACAGTAGGCTTTGACATCACAGTGATAACTAAGAATGATGTCCAACAGTCATAACTAGGCTATTATGTTACAATGTCATTGCTCACAGACTTGCCAATGGTTTGGCTGATATAACACGACTGCATGTGTATGTGACTACAGACATCAGGCACAACTGTGCTTATTGTCCAGCAGAACATTGTACATTTGAATGGTATGGATTCAGTATATCACATGCAGTTCAACACACAGTTCTGAAACAATACTTTAATATGCACATGCTCTATATAGATCTCTTAGATTTACATGACAAACATGCATCATACTCATATTCACAGCTAACATATGGCTATGTACAATATCCCTGTAGCTGGCCTAGCAGTGTCGCAGTCAGTAGTGTTTGACACACACTCCAGTGGTTTTCATATGTGAGCTGTCCTTTCCTGGGGTGAGTCAGGGTCCTGAGCTGTGTTCTATATCACAGCAGAGAGAGCCAGATGCTATGGCCATAGGTGCTGTTCAGTAGGACATCACTACAACAAGGCTTTTTGAGACATAATTCTTTCAAACTCCTATTTCCTATTATTAGAAAAAAACATACTACATTCAATTACATGCTTACTTGTTTCACATACCTTTTTTTTTCACTGTGCAATGAGTTATATCAATATGTTGCTCAAGTTATTTTTGTATGCTCACTGTCAAGTACTGGTAGACAGATGGTTTGAATAGGTGGCAGCTTGCCTTTTGTAGGTAATGCTCTTGACCAGGTGATGGCCTGTGCATCAATTGGTGTTCCCCACTTGCTAACTGCATGCAGAGCAGCTGTGTTTTTCTTCCAGTAGCCAATGTCATGGCAACACACTCCTATAATTGAGTACATCATGTGGGCTTTGTTCCTTTACCTGACCTGTGAGGAACACATCTTGGAGGTATGTGAGCTACAGTGTTACAGATAGCAGGTGGGAATCACTCTTACAACAAGACTTGTGGAGACAGGCCAACTAAATGGTGGAGAAGATTTCAGACTTAGGGACAGAATGTGAGTATTGCTGATATATAGTTTGAATACTGCTAGTTTTACAGGGTTTGTGTGTACATGATAGATCTGCATGGATATGTGTCTGCATAGCTCTCAACTGTAGAGCTATCCCCATAATGGCCAGAGGTTGGCCTATTATGATTGGTCTGTTCCCCAGACAGGTGTTGTCCTTGGTAAATCAGTGGCATAGTCTGCTGATTGCTATCAGTAAATGGCACCATCCATTTGTGTTTCTGACTGCATATCCCTCAGAAAAGATATGTTGCAACTGACCCTGTAACACAAGCAACTTTCTCAGTGTATACCAACAATATTTCAAATATGGCCCTGTGTTTGGGCCTCTGTCTTCCACTTATATGCCAGGCTTTGTCCAGATGTCATGCAATAAGAGGTTGATAGGTGAGGTCTATCATTATTTAATGCTGTCATTCCTGCTATTATCCCAGTGGTGTTGTGGAATCTCACAAATGTTGTGGGGTAGGGTCCATATATGAGTGCAAGGGCTGGACAACATGTGGACCCTGTACAGGCAAGAGGTTGATGTGCAGAATAGTAAGACATGTTTTAATATTAGGCTGTTAGAACATGTGAGAGATATTACTAATTAGAAGGACAACAAGTCTATAGCTGTAAATTTTCATACATTTCACCATGGGGACGGTAGTGGGTTACAAGATACTTTTATGGAAAAGGTCTGTTAAGTTTGATAGAACACTTATAACAGAACCATTGTTATGTAAAGCATCAATTTACATTGTAACATTTGATACTTTATCCTCTAGGGAGTTAACTGAGGAGTGTAATTGGAGGCTGTGTACTTAAATACACACACACACACACACACACACACACACACACACATATATATATATATATATATATATATATATATATATACATGTATCATTTGAATCATTACTGATTCCACAGTGTTCATTCCCTATGGTAAACTGACTGTACTCCATGATATGTGTGAAGAAACATCATAACATCCTGCAGCTCAGATGGCTTAGTAGTCAAGTGCTGTGACCATTGTGTACATGTTCCTGGGTTTAAGGCTTGTTTATTTTGTTGCTGGGCAAGTGTATATGATTTTCTTTACATAACGTGCCTATATGTTCTGTCTTTACAGTAGCAAGGGGTGTGACTATACTGTATGGAACAAGTGTGTATACATGGGTGGTTTCACATGTTATATGCACTCACATTTCCATTGTACACCAGCTACACTAATGTGGTGACAGAAATACTTTACCACATTTTACTATTAAAATAATACTTTTAACATTGCTTTTCCATGTAAAATGTGATTGCCTGTTTTAGTACTTGAGCCTTGGTGGATGTGTCCAGTTTGCACTCAAAGACAGCTGTGGGGTACCTCACCTGTAATCTTATTTTCTTGTGTCTGTGTATCGCTGGCCATTGTTAACAGACTCTCAGGACTGTGTAGAAGTATAGTGTGTACATGTTGTTTGGGTTGTATAAGGTGGGGGTACATGTCAATGGCATGGACCCTATCTATCTGACTGTGCATGCTGCTCTGGTCATGGACTCTGGAGAATGCCATCAGTAGATACTAATATCCATGTAGTGCATGTTATCTTTGCAAATGCATGTGTAGAGCCCCAGAGCTGGACGTGGGTAGTGTTATGTCAATCTGCCTGTTGTGTGGACAGTGCTTGAAACCTCAGTGCAGTTTCCCCTGCTGTTCTGCTATGTCCATATATTCATAGTATGTACAGTTGTGTGGCCAATACCTTTGGTCTGGTCCCCATCACTGTTGTGTATTCCTGACATATCAGTGGGATGATGTGAGGATTGGGGTCACTACATAATAAGGCATACTTGAGTCCCAGACTTGTGATATTTCTGTCAATATATGTTAGCAGTAACAGTGTTAGTGCAACAACTTTCTTAGCTTATCTACTCACGTAATTTGGATATGTCTCTATTGTTATGACTTTGTCCCCCCCACTTTGTCTGGCTTGTTCCAGATTCATTGCACTAAAGAGTTCTGAGCATACCTCTCCACAGGTTGTTTGCAGAATGTCCAGGTGTTTGGCCCATACTTTGGTTCTGTTCCATAGTTTATTTGTATTTGTCTGGGAAATCACTGTTATGATCTAAGGATATATGTCAGTGAATAATGACATACATGTCAGTTTCCATCCTCATATCCTTCTGAAGGTTCTGCTGATACACACCCTGTTGCTGTATAACTATTAAGTCATGACAGCAATATCCTGATTATTTCCCTACATGTGGCACACTTCCTTCCTTTCTACGGTCTTTGTATATTAGTCCTGCACTAAGAGGTTGAGAGGTTATGGATCCAAGGTGTGACTGCATTTCATGTCATATAACCACATTATATATATATGTATGTATGTGTATAGTATGTATCTATGTTTCCATATATATGTTTAACCACACACACTCGCATATATATATATATATATATATATATATATATATATATATATATACATATTTTTTTCTTTAGATAGATATATCTATACTGATATATATATATATATATATATATATATATATATATATATATATATATATATATATACCTTTTTGATATCTATACATATGTTTATATAACAATATATATGTATATGTTTTATACATATTTGTTTAACATGTAGCTCCATATATCTGATGTATGTACTTATTAATATTTATCTATCACCATATACATCTATATGTGTATATTTATATATACTAAACATGACTGATTCTACAGTGTTTGTTCCCTACTATTCTATACCTATACTGAATAATATATTTGAAAAAAAAAACAGCATTCATTGCAACATTTCAGATGGTGTAGTGATAAATTGCTTTGAGTATGGTGTACAGGGTCCTGGGTTCAAGACTTGGTGGGGCTGATTATTTTGTTGCTGGGCAGAACAGTGGCTGCTGGAGACAGGGTGATTAAGGCTGTTTTAAGCTGTTGTAAGCATATTTGTGCGGGTTTGCATGATGGTAAGTGATGCCATCACACGATTAAATGGGGAACTGCTTAATCTGTGTAGGCATTGCTTAGCATCATGCAAACTCACTTACTGCTGCTTACTGCAGCTTACTTCTGCTTACCTCTGGACTCATTTCTTTAAAAAAAAAGAAAAAAGGAGTGATAGGAAAGTGGTGAGAAAGGGGGCACACAGAGGGGTAAACAATATGAAAGATAGCTAGGGATGTGCAGGATGGGTGCAGGGAAGTTCCATAGCTGTCCATTTCTGATACAGCAACAGCTGTGCATTTGTACAGAATTTGGTGGTGAATTTGGGCACTCATCCCCCTGAGAGAGGGTTGGAGACAACAGTAATGTGTTGTTAAGCCAATTAGATAAGATTACATGTGTTCAGTGGACACATGTGCAAAATGGGCAGCTATGTATGGGGCAACATATTTTTGTGGGAACAAATTGCCTTTTTTTTATAAGGTGAGAGTGGGATGTTGGGGAAGGATAGGAGATATATTTGGGGTGGTAGGTTGGGTAGGAGGACAGACAAGACAGCAGACAGGGGTGGTATATGACACATGTGAGGGGTGAACACCTTGGACGGGGAGGGCTGATGGGAATCGGATGCCCACAAGCCCCCAAATGGATACAGTGGGACTGAGATCCCCACCCATGGGCAGTCACCACTGCACCTTCAAGGCTCCAAAGGTGGCTGTGCTGGGGACTGAGCAGAAGGGGCAGGCTGACCCTCAAGATGCACCATGCATTCCTCAAGCTGGCATAGCAGATCTCCGAACTTCTTTCAAAGCTCACTACATATCAATCCCCGGACCTAACTTAGGGTGACAGTGTCCTGTCTGCGCCCACTCCCAGGGGGGGCAGGCCCAATTCCCTGAGTTGATTCCACCCAAAGTTGGTGCAAGACCAGTGAATGAGGAGGTTCCGGGTTTGGTCGCAGATGTGCTGGGGTCTGGTGCCATGGCCAGTTGAGGCAGGACAGGTGGATCCACTGGGATCGGCCTTCCCAGATGTGGTATGGTGTTGCAGTTTTACAAAATATGTTGGTTAGTCATGAAAAACATATTCCAGGATTAGTTATAACAGCATGCATAGGTATTCCCATTAACCCAAAACAGCAGATTGGAACAGTGGCATAGCATACAGAACACATGCATATATGGAACCACAGTAGGCATTATAACAGCATGCAGGCTACATTGATAGCAACAGGCCACCAATGATAGTATTTGAACAGGGAACATTAATAGTCAAACATTTAAATATTTGTAGAACAATAGGACACATGTCCTAACAGTAGGTTTGGTGAAAAACATACCCATTGATTTATGTGTTTAGATTATTGGTGCAGATAGGATGGGGGAGAGAGAGAGATATGTCAATTAACAACTGTATAGGCTTCAATTGCTCACAACTTTAATGATAGTTGCTATAATCATTACTCCCCGGGTATTATCTCACTTTATATCAACCTATGGCCTTGGGTTGGGCAGTGGTATGTTTGTACACAGTGTATAACTACAGCCTTCACACAGCTAATTTATAAATGTTCTTACCTGGCAGACATGTGGAGGAAATTTCTGTTAACACTACCTGACTGTTTCTACCCATATTTACATTGTCAGGATTACATATGTGCACTCATAGTGTGTGTGTGTGTGTGTGTGTGTGTGTGTGTGTGTGTGTGTGTGTGTGTGTGTGTGTGTGTGTGTATGTGTGTGTGTGTGCTACTGCCATACTCTGCCTTGATTTCTATCGGTCACCCTGAGTGTGGGCGGCATTGACCACTAGCTGTGACAGCGTGACACTTGTGGGCCATTGCTTGGAGGAGACTACTTGGTGTATGTACTTTATCTTGCTGTCATTTGCATCCTTGGGGTTGGACACTGGGTGTGTACACAGTGTATAAGTACAGCCTTCTTATAGCTAACATATACCATTTCTTACCTGGCAGACCTGTGGAGGAAATTTCTGTTACCACTACCTGACTGTTTCTATACATATTCGCATATTCCTGGGTGAAAATATGCATACAGTTTACTACCACGCCTGGGATTCAAACTGTGACTGTTTGTGCATAAAATAAAATGAAGTTTGTGTTTCATCAGAATGAGCTATTGAGAAATTGCTGTCTCTTGTTTGACTGTTTTTTGCCTAATACTCTCTTGGTTGTATAATTTGACATTGTAATTCTGACATTCATGCATGGCAGATAGTTATTATACTATATATTCATACTTTAACATAGCACAGTCTGGAAAACACTGGTTAACACAACATTAGTATTCAGGTATCAGATCTCTGTGCATGGAACATTTCATATATATAATCTCCTGTTTGACAACTCCACAATCTTTGCCAGATGAGCCTTGATTATCTAATGCTTTCAGAGCTATAGTTGCTGTGCAGAAACTGTACACATTTTGATTCATAACAACACATACCAAAGTAAACACAACCAGTCAGGGGTTTTGACTTTTATTGACAGGTACTGACACTTTTGTTGATATATACCCTCTACGTCACTATTACCCTGCTAATGTCTCATTTATTCAGTACAAACCATACCCATTTTTAAATACTGACAGGTGACATTCTACTCATTTCTATTTATTTGCCCTGAATACTACAAGCTAGATTTGTTCTCACCAGCCTTACAGTGCAGCCTTAGCAGCCTGCTGGTGTGGACGTCCAAGTTCGTGGCCGTCTCATCTACAGCTGTACAGGAGATAGGGGAACATTTATGCATACCTATCCATCACATACACAGGCTGGACTTTGGAAAACACTTATTGATACTGATACTTACACACATCTGGGACATTCCCGGGCATCTTGGATCCACTTGAGCAAGAGCTCCCTCTTCCTATGCTTCAGGTCAGCAAAATGGTACCGGAACTGCTCACCAGTCTGAGGGATGCCAGTGGCACTGGTGAGATCACATGCGAGATGGTCCCAGGCTTCTGTTTTGTATTGGGAGCCCTGGTACTAGTCCTGCAGCAGTCTCCCTTCATGGTTTTCTACTAGGAGTCCAACCATGACCCTGGACTCCTGAATGCCCCAGCACTGCACCCAAAAGCACACACCTTCACCAACACCAGCCATAGTGCCTGCAGTGGGGAGCTACAACTGGTTATGAACTGTGTTCTCACCTGCAAGGTTTAAATAAGGCTGATTTCCCTCCCTTTGCTGTGATTGGACAGTTTTGAATATGCTGAGCTAAGCTAAGTGACAGGCAAACCCGCTTAGCAAAAATAAAATTTGCTTAAAGGGGTAGATGCTAAACACTGCTTACCAGTGTGCAAATCTGCTTAGCTATGGTAATTATTGCTAAGCATACAAATTTAAGCAATGTTTACTCCAGCTAAGCACAGCTGAGTATAATTCAGTGTTGTTCAGCTTTCATTTTATGGACTATCATTATTATCATTATTATTATTAATTATTATTATTACTTTTATCATGATTACTATTATTATAATTTTATCTGCTTTCATTAGATTATATTCTTTTGTGGCTATACTGTATAGGACACTTGACTTTCACATCTGTACTACACTGACACCTCACATTTGGATCTGCTACACTACCCTGGTTAACAAATATATATTATTCACTACCTATTTCTAGTAAAATAGATTTTTATTGCTGTTTTGACAAATAAAAATGAATGGGCTGCATTGGGGCTCAAACTGTGAAAGACTGCATGCTAAGTGACAGCTCTAACCACTACACTATTTCACTCTGTCTATTCTGGCTGTACAGTTCTATTTAGCTCCTTCTAATGTTTAACCTATGCTATTCAGAGCTGTGCGACGCACACACCTGCTCAGCTATGCTTAAAGTTTATTGGGGATGGAAAAAAAAAACATATAGCATTACTCTTATAGACTTATAAGTGAAGTATAATAGAAAGCTGCTAGTATAAATCAATTTGTGTTAGCATACATTTTTTGAAGGATATAAGTTATGCAACTCAGATGTATGTCACTATTTAGTGACTTCAATCCTTAGATCAGCACAGTGATTTGCCAGATGAGAGCATATTTATGAGGGAAAGGCCAAACATATGAGGGTAAACTCTGGACATTCTGTAAAAATCTGGGCAGTTGAGATCTATGTTGTGGGGGGCTCTGCTTCTGCAATTTGTCTGCGGACACTGTTATTTTGTGATAACAGTGTCCGCAGACACTGTTCGT
This sequence comes from Protopterus annectens, assembly GCF_019279795.1. NCBI lineage: Eukaryota > Metazoa > Chordata > Ceratodontiformes > Protopteridae > Protopterus > Protopterus annectens. The sequence continues at coordinate 957,056,293 of NC_056745.1, forward strand.
TGCTTTAGAATTGCCGTATAGCAATTCTAGAGTGCAGGGGGGTGTGTGTACTGTGTGAGCAATGCACTGTGTCCTTGTAGAGAAGACAGCAGTGCATCTTCATTAATATGCAAGGCGTGCTGCTGTTCTACACGGCCACAATTCGCTCCATGCAGGAATAGCACTATTCCCGCATGGAGTTTAATAAATCCCAGGGAATGTCTAAATCACTTACCTGTATTTCCCCTACTCACTTCTCCCAGCACTTCTCAGAACACAAATTTAACTTCCATGAAAGCAACATATCCATATGTTTACATTCTGTATGGTGATCATGTTACAGTGGGGTTAGGAAATTAACTTTTTTCACCGTAGTGGGATCCAGGAGTTGGTATAATTAAATTACGGGGGGGGGGTGCAGAGGGGCTTTCCCACTTTCAGAAATATAGTAAAAAGTGTATTTCTTACATTGGTGTTATAGGTGGAGGGGAGTTTATTTACATGTGCATTGTACTTTTCAGTGTTATGATGTGCATTTTCATTGTTCTGAGTTTTCGTTGTTTTGAGTTTTCAGTGTTTTGAGTTTTTGATGTTATGGTCTGTGTTTTGAAATTCAATGTTATGAGTTTTTATATATGTAAGAAAAAAATCACAAACTTTCTGTTTGAAGAAATTTCAGAATTACCACAAACACATTACATTTATTTATACTGTTGGCAAGTATTTTAAAGAAAAACTAGAGAATGAAAGATGCATGGTACATTATGGGAAGGCAAGATGGCACTTGGAAGTATGGGAAAGTATTGAATATCAAGTGGTGATGGGAAGGGAGAATGGTGCCTGAAGTTTAAGAAAGTTTTGTCTGTTATGTTGTCCTAACACCTGTAGGGTAGTTCCTAGAATTTATTGAAGATGAACTTTTTCTGATCAGATCAAAATAACTGGTACTTCACTACGGCCAGAAAAACATATTCACAAATGGTTATTATTATGCACTTTATACTTGTTTAGAATAAAATGAACGCAAAACTAATAATAATACATATATATAGTTCACCTCTGTATATGTATTTGTTGCTGGTCATGCATCTACTGCAGAATATTTGTTGTTGCCATTTAGACTGGATTATGACTGAAAATGGTCAGTTGATTTTCCCAATTAATAAAGGTGAAATATAAATAAAGAAAGAAAGAAACAAACACAAATAAAATAATTTTGCCTCAGCTGCAGTTCTTTAATAGAATTTTCCCAGTTAACGAAGACAAAAATATATAAACAGACAATCTAGCAAACAAACAGAATGCAATCATTTTGGCCTCAGTTGCAATTTTTCAACATAATACTGCAGTTTCACACAGATATCTGCACATTTTTCTCTGAGGAACATACCTCTCACCTCTCCCTAATTTCAGATATATCTTTGATTTTGACTCATATCTGTTCTTCTTAATAACTTTGGAGAAAAGGTGGTGAATTGCACTTAATAAATAACAGTAATTAGAGTCGTAGACTTCTTTTTCTTCAGAAAATGTATACATCTCAAGTTAATAGTAGTAATATTTTTAAAGTGTCACTGATTGCCCCTGATTATTTCTGGATTTGTCCCTGATTTTGTTGAAATTTGCCCATATTTCAGATGAGAGCTATGCTGAGAAAGGAAGACACTCTACTTCTAAGCAGCTAATACAGTCAGCTGTATGGAGAAGGGGGGCACTTCTCAGAGAAAAGAAAAAATACTCTGGATGAGATTTCCAGAGAGAAAGGGTCAATCTGTCTGTGGCTCTCAAGAATCAACCTGTTCCTACCCATAAGTTACCTGAAATAAACTACAACTATAGCTGGAAGACTTCATTATAATTTATTATAATTTACAAAGTATTAACATTTTCTGTTAATCTTTCAGTTATATTATTTGAAGCAAGTCTTTTTTAATGCATATATTGTGGTGGATTAGCACAAAAGCGAGACCATGACATACCTTGTGTCTGAATCATTCCGTTTGAGATTAAATTATGCCTATGTGTGATCTTACATCATCCATTTTTAGATATCAGCTTCTACATCATGCGCATATAAGAATGCATTTCATTTTATAGGTAATGGCATTACAAACCGTGAACTGTTATCAGCAGTGGTTTTAAAAATGGTTTGTGTTATTTATGTCCAAGAACTACTGAATTTGTTTTCGCTGCTCTCTCAGGTAAACAGCCTGTAGATGCACCTGTATATTTCTTGTTCTAAATGTCAGCGCTATGGCCTCCAGTTTATTCATGCTGACACCAGGTAATGCATTATTAACAAGTGCCTCCGAGATCGTAAGAATGAAAAGAATACAGCTGCGAGGAAAAAGATACACATACAAGACTGTGGCTTGGAATGCATGTCAAACTGATCAGTCAGTCTCTGCTGGAGACACTTTGCAGCATGTCATCAAAGTGCACTGATAGAAGGCTAGGCACAGAGAGAGATGAGATACATATCAAAGAAGAACCTTGCACACAAAGCTCAGTTCATGCTTACTAGCATGCTTACCATGGTTAGACAAGTTGCAACTTAAAAATAAGCACCACTATAAATAAATGATAGATACTTGTTAAATTATAACTGAAGACAATCATGTATTTTTTAACTAAAAATATTGAGGAACTGAAAAACTCAGTCTGCAAGTACAGTATTAAAATAAAATATTTGCCTGACATAGAATAGTAAAATAATTTCTATACAGTCCTAGATTTTTCAATTGCTTCAGGCACTGTTTCATCATGGTGTTTTTTTTTTTTATTAATATTTATAGCATGTTTTACTTATGGGTGAGTGTTTTTATATACAGAAAGAAACTCCAGTAGAATTGTAATGAAATACAGAAATTTTGATTTGCAGCTGCTAATGCAATTGCTAAACTTTGAAGCTGTAAAAATATATTATTGTAATCACTGTAAATTAAGAGCTATAAGATGTATACATTTTACTAAACAGTTATTAAAAAAATATGCCCAGTATACCTACTTCTTAAACAGAGGTGAAAGAACTCACTACATGCACGGAAGTGTTTTACTTTATGTACTGTAATGCGACGCACTGCAGCAAACTTAATACAGTAAGCATACATTCTTTGAGAAATAGCTTCCATGAAGATTACAACCAAGAACATAAGAAGATGTCAGGACAGAAATGTATTAAAACACAGGGAAACCAATCACTTCCATAGTAGATCTGAGAATTCTTTGTGCCTCTGTATCATTCAGAGAGATAAATAAAACTTCTGCACACGGTGGCTTGATCTAAATTACTCAGCTCTTAACATTACTTTAGGCTTTTGCTTATATAAAGTCTTATATGTCCTCTTTTATTGTTATTTTATCCTTCTGAACCATCCTATAAATTGTATATTATATTATGCTAACATCACAGGTATGGCTACCAATATGATGATTTTGTTACCATCATCCTGTTGTGTGGGTAGGAGGACATCTGCAGGATCAGGACCTTCAGTGGGAGGTAGACAGAAATGTCCTTGGGAGAGCCAGGACCTGAGGGCTGGTAGTGTGAGACCAGGGCGTCTGACAGTAGTTGAGGGTTTGTTTGGTGACAACGAGGTAGCAGATTCAAGTCCAAGGGGATCCGCAACAAATTGGAACAGAATGCAAGCTTTTCTGTCAGGTGTGAATTGGGTCTTTGTGATGGCACACATACCCATATCAGTGAAAGAGAAAATTTAAAGATGCAACTTGTCAATATATTTAAACTTATTGATGCAGATAGCAGTCAGATGATCGCTGCGGCTGAAGCACTAGGGTGAAGGACCTGGTGGCAGAATTGGCAACCTTGAATAGGAGAAGGGCAGGCAGGTTTCAGGCAAATAGCTGGAATAACAGGTTTTAGGTTTTGTTAACATGATGGCAGTCATTCTGTTAAAGAATATGCCACAAGGTTTGCCATTGTTAACATAATTTTAGCTACCAGAGAGGCACAGAAGCTATGGTATAGTAATACTTGTTTGTGATGCCACTAGCATTTCCAGAAATTAAAATAAGTTGATAGTACACTGAAATGATAGACCATGCATGCTCATACATGCCTGAGCACCATGTTTGACAGGGCGGGCATTCAAGTGAAGTCCACATTAAGTGACAATTGAGAAAGGATTGGAGCTTGTTGGGTTTTTAATGCTGAGAGGTGCACTTGGCCTACTAGTGATTGTGGAGGTCCACACCCAGTGTTGAAGTGTTGGCATAATGAGGGTCAGGGGGCATGGTCTCAGCTCGGGTACAGGTTAGTTATTGGCATTAGGAACTAGTGGAAGTTAGTGTTAGAAAGACAAGTGATTATAAGGGATAACTGGTGGTCATCCCTTTCATGGAGTGGCTGGGATGTTGGCCACGCCATATCTCCTGTTAAGGTGTCAGTTTTTACAAAAGTTATTACAAGATTGTCCTGCTGTAGATACAGCTCATGGTTCAAGGTTTTACATGTGGTTTTCCCATAAGTTCAAAGTGGGGGACATGTAGTTTAGTTGGGCAGAATTTGAAATCTGTTAAGGTTTTGGAGGGAGTAGTGTAGATTGAGAAAGAGGTGAGTGACAATCGGATTTTAGGGCTATTTATGGTACAACCCTTCTTAGAATTTAGAAATTTAGAATTTACCTGTTGGGACAGGTACCTAAGAAGACACCATGGGAATTTAGGTTAATTTATCACAGAAGGGGGTTGGTGAATGACTATTTCGACAAGAGAGATACAAAAGTGCATTACGCCTCTATGGCTGATGCGGTTAGGCTCATCAGATGTTCTAGAGAACCATGGTTAGTTAGATTAGATATTGAGTTAGCATTTGCACTCATGCTAATTAAGGAAGTACACTGGCCTTGGTTAGTAATGTTTAATTTTACTTTCATCAGTCTAAGACAGCGGGATGTGTTGTAGCATCTGCTACTTTCAATATGTTTATCATGGCTTTGGACTGGATTTGGCAAAATATGGCCTCATGATAGAGAGCTCTTCACTATCTGGATGAAATTCTTTTGATTGGGAAGGGTGAGGAAGCTGCTAAGGAAGGGATGCAGTTGTCCACTGAAGTGTTCAGGAGTTGGGGGTATCTTTAGACTATGAGATGTTTGGAGGTCCAAGTAAGATTTTTAGTTTCCTTAATTTGGAGATGGATGTGAGACCAGATTTAATTTGGCTGCCAGCTGATAAGGTGGATGACTGTTCATTTAAAGAAAGGTAAAAGTTATAGTTAGGGTGATGACAGAGCTGTTAAGTTTGTTAAATATTACATGCAAAGTGATAAGTCCAGGTTAGAGGTTCAATACTTCAGTAGATGATTGGTTGAGGGGAGTGGTAGAAGGAAGATTATACAGTATGAGCTACCAGTGTGGTGAAGCATGACCTTACTATCTTGGGCAACCTTTTTGGATGGATTTAATAACTGCCATTTGACAGGAAGAATGGGTGTCAGCTGCTGCTCTGGGGTTGAGTACAGCAGAAGAGTAGCTGAAGGTAGTTGCTTTTTTGGAGCTGATTCATATATATATATATATATATATATATATATATATATATATGTGTGTGTGTATGTGTGTGTGTGTGTGTGTGTGTGTGTGTATGTGTGTGTGTGTGTGTGTGTGTGTGTGTGTGTGTGTATGTGTGTGTGTGTGTGTGTGTGTGTGTGTGGCTTCAATAATGTGGCAGGGAGAGCTACATAACAAGGTGTTTTTCATTTGGATTGGATGAGCAACCTGTAGCAATGGCCAACAAGGTATGAACCATTTACAGGCTACAGCAAATAGTTTGATGCAGCATTCCTGGTCAGAAGTAATGATGATAATTGCTCTACTGCTGTTTAATCTTTTGTTTCATTTGTGGAACAGTTTTGGGGAAAGAGAGCGTATAATCAGTTAGGTTGTACCAGGTATTTGGCTCAGAGGTGGGACTTATGTAAAGCAGTGAGAACAGTAAGATTACATCTGGGGGTACCTTGATTGGTGAGGATTTCCCATGTTGCAGATAAACAATTAGCTTCATTATTTATGCATTATTTAGTGAGGAAAGATGCAGTACCTCAAGGCCTTTTCACTATTTTTCTAATGCACTTCCCTTTGCCAGTATTGAAGAGGATCTAGTCCATGCAGTTTATCAGGGTAGTGACTACATCCTGTATCACTCTAAAACCTTGTTATGTATCTTCAAAGATCTTCTTTTAGTTGAGGTGGGCAGCTATTTATAGATGCACCACTTGATCTATTAATGAAAAAATGATATAACCACATTTTACTTCAACTGCTGAAGATGCGTTCATATTCCAGGCATTAATGCACAAGTATTTCTATCAAGCAGACTATGAAAGGTACCATTAATCATATACAACTATTTGCAAGATCATCAGTAAATGGAGAATATTTATTCTGGTACTGAGGAATAAGTTTTATCACTTAAGCAGAAATGAGAGTTAACAGATGTTGGGATGATGATAGGTTCTTCACTTACAAAGAATGAGTGAAAGAACTGCTGTGATATTGCTGACTGCAGAGGTACAGCAGATGGTAAAGACAAACTCTGAATGTGTCTAAGAACCATTTTTGGATACTATATACATGTATTAAGGTTCCACACTATTCCACAAGGTCTTTGAATCTGTGTGGAGTTCTAGCATCATTTGAAATATATTTACTTCTCTTTGTAAATGTACAGTATTCTGAAGGGTTATTTAAATTTGATGGTGCTGGGATAATCACTAAGTTTTGCAGCCCATCTGTGTCTGAGTCTTATGCATTGGTGTTGACATTGGGGACTTGCAGTATGTTTGATTTTCCTTCTCTGTGGTTTGGCTGCCCTATGCTACATATCATCTGTGCTGAAGACTTGTATTGATCCATACATTTCTTTGTAGATCATAGTGATCAAGCAGGGACAGAAATATGTTACAAAACAATCTAAGTATCTTGTCTGCATTAGGGAAAATCATTAATAGTGGCCAGTCAATTTGGTTCAGGTTATTTCCCATGCTGATGTTAGAGAACTTTTGGAGAACATTTATGGCATCTAATTTTAATACTGGATGTGAAGTTAAGCTTGTGGTGCAAAAATTCATCTTTGATTCAGAAGTGATTACTAAGAATGTTTGGCATTAAGATAGCAGCCCAGAAGAAGTGAGGGATATTTGTGAGTAGAAAAACAACTCTGCTAGCTCCTATTTTGGTTTGTCTTTACAGCTACATTGTTTTTGAGAATTTGGGAAAAATTCTAAGCTAGTCTCCTCTATAGTGAAGGCATTAGTTCAGATTCAGATTCTATATGCAGTAGTGTTTAGATGCATACCCCCTTTTGGGTGAAGTGAGATGACAAGCTTTTATGTTCTTTGATTTCTTATGATTAGTTAAGTCTCTAGACCTCAGGAGAGGTTATTTTACAAAACAGTGATAATCAATAGGTTAGTGATAGTTATAAATCTATAGGCTATAGAAGAACATTCATAAAGTCTAGGAAATTGGCAATGATGAAATCATCATTTGTAAGTTACACTAGACCCAAATTAGAGTATGGAATAATAATATAGAAACCTTATAAGAAAACTAGCATGAATAAATTAGAAATGTGGTGGGGATATACCAATGGCATCCACGGAAATGAAAGTTTATGTTATGAAAGATTAACACTTCTGAACTTGCACAGTGCTGCACATAGACAAATATTTAAGATGTGACCTTGTTCAAGTATATAGGACATTTAGAAAGTATCCGGGGCAGCTTATGGTACTGGCTTCTGGGGTACATCATCAGATAAAAACAGAAAAGAAATGTATTCAATTAATTCAGAAAGTCAACTATTATTTTTAAATTAAAATTAATAGTTGACTTTCTGTTTTATTTCAGGTCGTCGGAACTTTACACATACACTTGTGTGGAACTCTAAGGAGATAGAAAACAAACAAACAACAAAAAAATCAGCTTATTCAGATTGCTAGGCTTTTTTGACAACAGCTCAGCATTAACTTCCCTGACCAGCAATCAAATATGTTTGACAATAACTGGCAGTAAGAGAAGCACCATTCAATGAGCATGTTACTGAGCTACTTCATTAATTAGCAAGGAGCCCTCCCTGTTGGCTCAGGCTGCTTCAGATGATTGAGACAGCCTAAGACAATAAAATATATGTAAACATGCAAGAAGAACCACAATGTAGGGAACATATTTGTATTTTATTAATTCTTCTACTGAGTTTTTAGCGTTCACCTATCATCATTCTGCTAACAGTATTAGTTATTTAGATGAACTGCTAAAGAAAAAAAAAGGGGGTCCTCGAATATTTATAGGAAGCCAAAGTTTTCTAAGTCATATTTACAATTTAATAGCTGTCAACCTTTATCACAGAAAATGGGTTTAGTGAAGGGACAGTTTGTAAAGTTGTCTAGGATGGTGTCATATGACTTTGAGCTTGAGACACAGTGTGACATCTTGGCACAAATGCTCTTTGAGAGATGTTACTCCTCAAAAATGGTTAATTAGCTTAAGAATGAAGTGAAGAGAGGAAAGCACTGTAGATTTAAACTTTTGTTGGGTAGCAAACCCAGTAATGAAATTACAGAAAGTACAATGGGTAATACCATTGATGTAAAAAAATCCCTTTAACTTAGCTTTTGTTCTGAAATATTTTTCAGACAGTTTGGATATAAAAAGAATACTCCAAAACAATTGGAGTATCTAACTTTGATCAAGGGGTGGCCAAAGTTTTAGGGACCCACTTGCAATTTGTCTATAAAAGAAGACAAAATATTAAAAATAAATTTGAAAGACCTAAGCTTAATTTTATTTTGGAAGACTTTTTTAAGGTTAGCAATTTTAGTATGAATAAGTGTAGTAATTGTAGTCAATTTAATCATATTTTAGTGGGTAACATGGTTAAGATACATGATAATGTCATTAACTTAGCTAAGAACTATAAATACAGTTCCAAGGGCATGATTTATATTGGCTTATGATGAACTGTGATGCTTTCTATGTAGGTAAGATGGAAACAGCACTTAATAAAAGGGTGTATGAACACTATTGTGATATTAAGTATTGTAATGAAACAATGCCCTTCATAAGTACTTGAAGACCTTTTCAGGTCATAATAGTTTTAAATTTGCAGTGTTCGAGCAAGTCCATATGAACCCACATGGTGGCCCCTGAGAAACACTAGTAGAATATAAAGAATTATACTGGCAGCTAAGATTAATGTCTGACAAACCTCCTGGAGCAAATGATTATGCTTCTATAAATAGTCTTTTAAAGTTTAGGGCAGCCAAGCTTTAATTTCAGTATTTTATGTGTGATCAACATTGATTTTTAATTTAGATTTTAACTTAGTTTTCTATTTAGTTTTTTTTTGCCAGTTCCTGTTAGTTCCCATTGGGTATTTTAACAGATTATTAATTGACTTATTTATTAATGTGTTTATTACTGCACATTTGTGGGTATGTTTTTATTATATGCCTGATTTTTAATGTTTTATATGTAATGATCCATGTTTTTAAGTTCCCATATGAAGTCTGTTAATTAATGAGTTGATTTATATGCTTAATTACTTGTGTTTAGGATGGTCATGTGTTTTTTTTTATTTGACTATTTAAGGGGAGTTGTATTTCATGTTCTCTGTTCTTTTGAAGTCCTATAAATCATAAGGATGTAAGCATTTAACTGTTTTGTTTGTTAATAAATTATTTTATTAATTTCCGATGTTCAAGGAGTTCTTAATCAGACTTATACATACTAGCAGGTTCTCTTTGTATAATATCACGAAGGGGTACAATATTCAATAGTTTATCTCAGCCATAAACTACTGCTATATCATATATAGCAGGGGATGCATTACAACTTTGATATCTTTGTTAGAAGAAAACAAAACTACGTGTGACAGATATCTCCTTAATGAGTGTAAGGCCATACTTACAAGTCCCACAACTCTGAAATAAGTTGCATTTTTACAAGGTGTTTAGCAAATATCAAAATTTACCATAATACCATTAATGTGGAGGACTATCTAGCCTTGTTGTTCATATGTATTAACTCAAAGATTACTCTTCCTTGGATTATTGGTAATACACTATGGTGCTGCAATTTCATACTTAGTTTGCATTTTACATATTCATAGAGATATTTTGAGGATTTCTGTTATGGAACTCAGAAAATCAATGGGAACAGAGTGACAGCTTTTCATCTAGGTATGATGCACTGCATGAAAGGAGGATAAAAGGCAAAAAGAATGCGTCTTGCCAACATGCTGTCCTTCAGTGTGGTATATAGTGTAATAGACGATGCTGGCACTAGTGAAGCGGAAAAAAGAAATAGATTAGGAATAACCTGCTAGATGAATAGGAACTTCTAGGACTGAAGGGAGAGTGGAGAGAGAGAGAGAGAGAGAGAGAGAGAGATCAAAACTGCAGAGACTCAGTGCAGTTTTTAAAGAGGAAGGATAACAATGTATAAGGTTTCAGCTTAAGGCAGCTGTATGAAGTTTGCCAGTGTAGCCAGTGCCACTGCTACTGGATTAATGTAAACTATCGCAGTCTTAAAGAACTGGAAAGCCCAGTATGAAGAGGTGTGTTGCTGGATGGAAATTTGCAGCATACCTGGAGGGTCTTATTAAAGACCTCTATTGTCAATGGTATGTTAATAGTCAGTGAATGGTGAGGTGGTCTAGGGTTGGAATGCATATCCTCAGTTAGTTTCAGAGTTAGAGATATGTGGTGGTAGGGGAGAGTTACTTGCATTTGAGCCTATGTTTTATGCCTAAGTTAAATCGTATGAGACTGTGTTGTATGAAATTATTATTAAAGACATGGATGTAAGATGCATAGTACACACTGTTGGTTATGGTTATGATGCAGTGCTAGCATTTAGGGTTAAGGGCAGGAGTTTCAGAGTTGAGGCAAGATAAGTAATTGGTATACAGTTGTAAGATGTAATTTCAGCAAGTAAAATGACAAGAAGAAGTACAAGCAAGTGTACAAATAAGATTGTGGCAGTTGCCACAGATATACAGAGAGGAACATGTCTTGGGAAAGCTGAAGAAACAATAGAGAGTGCAAAGTGAAATGAGGGAGAGGAATGATACATGAGTAATACTTGTAGTACAAATAATATGAATAATGAAAGTGGATAAATGAAAAGAAGCAGTATGTGATGTAGGTCAGGGAAAGTACCATTTTCCATTTAAAAATATCAGACATAGTTGAGATATGAAAAATGAGCCTGTTTGGGGAGAGAGAAAGAAGGATATCTGTGTACTGAAATGTAACAAGTAATAGAGATAGGAGTATAGGTGATGAAAGGGAAATGTGCAAAAGGGAAGGAAACTGTAAGGACAGTAGGTATAAATTTATATGAATCCTAGAGGAATTATTACAGTTTATCAGTTGACAGGAAATGAATACTGGGGTAGAGGAGTAGATGGAAATACAGTTGTGTATGACTGGAGGAAAATATTTGGGAAATATAGCAGGAGGAGAACGGATGGGGAAGTGAAAGGTAGGAGAAAATTCTAGAAGATATGGGATATGTAGTACAATATGTGAGGAATTAGGTAGGAGGAGTTATAAAGAAAATAGAAGGGAGGGAAAAAGTAGTAGATAGGGAAGGGCAGATTATGTATAAATGTAGTGTATGGAATGGTGGGTGTGATTTGGGGAAAGGATATAGGAGAGAAGTGACCCCAAGTTTAATGAGGGTGAATGTATTAAGCCTGGATCTTGCAGGACAGATTTCCACTACTGAAACAACCTGTTAAAAAAAAAAAAAACAGAGACAAGTGAAATGCTGCTAATATGTGAAAATATAGTTTCATCACTACTTAGCAGTCAAACATAATTTGCACTGTATAACTATACACACAAAGCTATACACACAGCCAGTGAACATAACATTAGGTGCAATGGATGATTGTCAGAATACGATGGAAGCAACTATTAATTAGTTAAGATCTTTCATTCTATGACATCAACAGAGCTTCACCAAAACAAATAATGCCAATTCCAAATTGAAATTTAAATATCCATTAATTTTAAATTATATGGCTGAAAAACGTAAAACAATAGCAATAAGAAAAATGTATATTTATTAGCCAAATTCTGATGGCCTAACAACAATTGCCATATGGAGACTTTGATCTCTAGGGCTTTATTAATGTCACCACTCCTTTAATTAAAATCCTGATGATTAATAACAACAATAACAAAATGAACTACAACACTGGTGCTGTGTTTATTAAGTGCATTAGTCTGCTCACTTTTTAATGGCATAAACAAACTCCAGAATCCTTTGTCACAGTCTACGTATTCTCTATTCATTATAGAAACTGTTATGGGGAATACACTTAGCTACATGTACTAGCACAGAGCTATTATATGTATACCATGTTTTAACACCCAATATTTTGTCTATGTGTACAAAATATAATAGCTGCCACCCACAAAGTGACAAAACCTACACACTTCACAAGGGAATGCACCATTGGGTTTATCAGATTTAACTCTTGCAACACTTTATAGTATCATAAACTTTGTAAGTTTTGCATTTAGTATTAAAAAACATGGACTATTACATATGACCTTAGTAAGATCATCATTTCCTAAAACTATTTTTCAGTTATTTTTACTTCTACTGTTATATGAAAGTTATCATAGAAAAGGCAAAACTATTCTTAAATCTAGAATAATAACTACCAGTTTAATTTAGATACAAAACCACCTGTGAAGACTAGCAAACACATCATCTATGTGTCTGATAATGTCTGAAGTAACCACCTCGAGTTTCTGTCTTTTATATTCGCTATCATGGAACATGTTGATCAGAAACTCCAATTCATTTGGATTTACAAACACTTAATGGCAGCAAGCAGTCCTATGGCAAAATTAATTTTCTCCTCTGTTATCTGTTTTCTTAGGAGTCCCTCAAGGCTCCATCCTCAGCCCTTTACTGTTCTCTCTATTTACCAACCATCTCTCTTCCTTCACACTCACTGCCATAGTAGTACAATATGCTGATGACACCACCCTTATATGTGCAGCCCCCACATTAAAAGTACTGCATACCCTAACCCAAAATAACTTTTAGCTGAAACCCGGTTCACTAACACCAAACTTATTCTTAATCCCAAAAAAAACAAAACAACTTCTTTTCAGCCCATATAGATCCTCCTCCAAACAATGATTTTAGTATCAGTTCCAAAGACAATACCCAGATCACTCCAACCACCCACATTAACCTGTTAGGTGTAGAAATAGACAACCTCAGGTTTGACATCCACACAGCACAAACCATCAAGAAAGTCCACAAAAAGCTAGGACTCCTCTACCGGAACAAGTACTTTATCACTAGATACACCAAAACCACAATAGCTAAGACACATCTCTTATCTACCCTCCTCTATGCATCCCTTATCCTGACTAATCTTCACAAGGCTGACTTAAACAAGCTAGAATCTTGTTATAACAAGATTGCCAGGTTCGCTACAGAAGCTGCATATAGGTCCCATCACTGTCTATCTCTTAAGCAGCTTAACTGGCTTGAGCTGCCTCAGCTACTGCAACTCAGTCAATTGACAATAGCACACAAGTTATACTACTTTCCTGATAACTCCCCAGCACTCCAGCATCTAATTCAACCCAATACTACTACTAGAACCTTAAGATCTAGTAACCAGAACCTCCTAAATGTCCTCAAATATAATAATGATGCTGGTAAATCTGTCTATTGCTAAAGTCTGGAATACACTACCTGGCCACCTAACATTTAATAGCTCTATTACACAATTTAAAAAGCTCTTGAAAACCCACCATACAAACAACAGGTTATGCTCTTGTTACTCCCCAGGGTAAATATATACTAAGCAATTCTAATAATGATCCAGTGAAGCAATACTAAAGTTTCTTGCTTTACTTCCAATGTAATTCTTCTCTTATACTCTTACCATCTATACTCAATAATTATGTTTTAACTTTTCTATTATTTATTTATTATATATTTTATTTTACATTTGTTGACTGGGAATGTCTGACTGAGCCGAAGCCCTTTTTCAGCAGAGACCCGGGGAGAAAAGCTCCAGTAAATAGATATAACATTTTGTCATTATTAACAGGTATTATACAGGTGGAATAAGGCAATCCACAACCATTCACCTATCTTTCACATCTGACATAGTTGCAATGTATGAAATCCACACAACTTCCTTGAAAGTGTTGTTATGTGGCACCAGTTCGATATTAATGCTGTTGTATTGGAACTATTCTGATAATACCTCAAATAATGTTACTATTTTTACTATTTATTACATAGTCCTAAGAACTGTATGTTTTTAGCAACCATTACCTGTTGTCTTAAACTATTACCATATGGTGATAGCTGTATTGGTTATAGTGTATGTTTTTTCCTTACAAACTATGTATTGTGCTTCTGAATTTTTCTTTATATATTGTATTATATTGGAGCTTTTCTCCCTGGGTCTCCAATGAAAATAGACCTGTGTCCTGATGGACTTTCCTGGTAAACAAATGTAAAATAAAAAATAAAATAAATAAAAATTTCTAAAAGTGTCAGGAGTAGAGCACATTCTAAAAACACTTATACATTGTCCTCTAATATCATTGTATTCACATGTTATGGGTAACTATTATCATAGTGTAAATAATTTGTGTTTATTCATTAATAAACTTGTGCTGGAAGTGGCCTAAATATAAATCCATTTGTTGCACATAAAGAGTCATAGATGCATTGCATGAGTAAAGCAGAAATGTATATTAGGGCGGAAGGGGTAATAAAAAAGGTATTACTAAAGAGGTACTGTAAGTTACTATAAGATTCAGTAATCTGACTGACCCTTTCAAATGTCTTAATAGGTTGGAGAGGATCAAGATGGTACAGAGATATTTTGTACTGTCACACAATTCTACAACATAAATAAAAAGGGAAAGGCAGGCAGGAAAGGTGAAAAGGGACAGTGTAATACAAAATTGACACACAAGTGCAATATCCGCAATTACCAGAGCTGGTCAGATGTAACAAGACTAGACAGGGGAATCGACAGTCAGATGACAAAAAAAAAATAGCATATTCTACAAGGAGAAGTTCTCTTCTAATAATTGCTCTCCCCCTTTTCTGGATGTGTGTACTTAATGGTTTCTAATTTCGCATCACTTCACACAGCAATGGGCCAAACCTCTTCAGACTTACTTCTCAATGAATATCCCTAATATACTTCAATTTGCTATGTTTTAACTATTGCACATGTGGCAGCACCAGCCCAGACAGACTGCTCAAACATTACTGGGCTATTACAAACACAATGGCAGTGTGAGGAACCAGAAGCAAGTTATTCCCACATGATTTGGTTATTCTCAAAAAATCTCAGTGAAATGAGCTATTCTATATGAAGCCACAACCTGGATCATTAGAATCCCTATCAACCCACTAGCTAAGAAGGAATTCTGGCTAAACAACATGGCACCAGACATCTCCCCACTACCAAGCATAGCAATTATATGAATCAGAATTGTGGCCTTGCTTTTCCTGAATTTTTTTGTTCAAACATTGGAAAACATACCCTTTCATTTAGTAGGATACCTTCCTATGTCATATTCACAAACATTCTACCGGGATGCCAGACAAGGTTAACAAGGAAGAGTGGTATTTACTCAAACTATAAATTCACCCAGCAAACTCTGTTATTAGTGGAAATATTTTTCAAGACAGGAGTGATCTCCCTGAAAGTGGCTGGTAAATTTAAAGGTACCCTGGCCAAAAGTTTTATATATACTGTACAGACAGGCATCTCACACTAGCATAGAGGTAATAGACATTACTTGCTACCCATAATGAGTAACACTGTTCTCATTGTTAAATTTACAGAAATTATGTTTTGTTTTCTCATATCTTTTTTACAGGTTATATTTTTGAGCATCCACAATCAACAATTTTTCTTACTCGTTATAGTTTTTTCTAATTGGACTGATTAGTGATGACAGGCTCTTAGCTGGAGGTGCAAGTGATGGTTGAGTATACTTTTCAGATATATGCATTGACTAGGTATTAATTTGATTTTGCCTGTAAGCACTGTGCTTTGTTGCTATGAATGTTTTATAAGAATAGTTTCTCCGTTATGCTCAAATGCTTTTTGTTGTATTTACAATAAAAATGGGTTGTTTTGAAAAATTACTGTCACAAGTATTGCAACTTGATTTTATGAAATGAGAAGAAAAAGAATAATGCAATAAAAAACATTCTAGAACTTTACACTGCTATATGAATAAAGAAAACAACAATAACAGCATAAAAGGTTTGAATATGGCTATATCAAATAACAGTAGAATGCAAGCAATGTCAAAGAGTCCTCCTGAACAGGCATCACCTGCAAAAAAAATGAGCAGGTTATCCCACCTGGCGTACTATGTGCAAGTCTGATGACCCCATGTCCACAAGTTCACATACAGAATGAAGATATTTCAGAGAATGACAACCAACGCTGCACAAGAGCTGTACCAGAGACCTCATTAAGACTAAAATACATTGAATATGAGCAACAGGATAACAGGGAAAGAAGGTCATGATGCAAAATTTTTAAGTACCTAATGGAAATGCAAAATGTTTAAGTACCTAATGGAAATGCAAAATGTTTAAGTACCTAATGGAAATGCAAAATCTTTAAGTACCTAATGGAAATGCAAAATGTTTAAGTACCTAATGGAAATCCACAGAGTCCACAAGGCAGCAGATTTTCAGAAAAAGAGACCTGTAAGTGTAAAAAGACATTTAACACTGGATTCATGGCATGAAGATAATTCTGAGATATACGGGTTCAAAACAGGAAGAACTGAAAAAAATAATGGGAAAGAAATAAGTGAATTCTTATGATGGCAGATGATGCAAGCAGCTGGTTAAATAGCTGTGGCAGCACAGAGACTGAATGAAATGGGAAGACTACCTGTGCCAACTGGCCTGATTTATTTCCACAGCTGACGCTAATAAGTTGTTCTTTATGTTAAGTCAGCATTGCCATCTGAATGTTTTATTTCACATCCATCCTGTTTAAAGTACCATTTCAGTACAAAGGACTAATTACATAAAAGTAACTGAAGCAGCACACACAGCATCATAAAAATATTATAAACAACCTCACAGAAAAGACAAGAAATTAGATAACATAACTTGTTGTTCACTAGAATAAACACCCAATGGTTTAATGAACTGTCAGATTAGAACATAATTAGGATAAATGTTTAATGGTCATAATAGACTGACAAAACAGAACAAGTCATAGACCCAAACAATAAAACAGTAGTGCATGGAAGTAGTAGGTATTTTTGAACTGACATCACAAGCATGGGATGCGAGGTTTGAATAGCAGCAAAGAGGGAACAGAAAAAGATTTTACATTATAATATTAACATGGCAAATTATTAGCCGCCTATGTTAAATGCAACATGAAAGCAAAGCAACAATAGTAAATTATTAGCCGCCTATGTTAAATGCAACATGAAAGCAAAGCAACAATAGTTCTTGTTTAATTAGAACAGTTTTATCTAATTGAATTTAATACTGAAGTGATGAGGTGCACAAGCATACATTTAACTGATTAAAATAAATCAACAATTAATGTGCATACATGTATGACATGACAAAGATAAAAAGGACATAACTGTGATGTCAGATGAAATATAAAACATTAGCACTTTAAATTATAAATTGTTACATACCTGTAAAGCTGATGTTAAGTAGATACTCTTTGTACAGTTTCTTTCCATCCAGTTGTTTCATAGCATTGCAGAGTCGAGTGGTGTTTGAACACAAAGTCCTCTGCATCTTATGTAAGGCATGTGCCATTGCATAAACCGCATTTATAACAAACATAATCTTAGACTCCTGTTCATAATTCGAACTGTTGATTGATAACTTCTTATCGCAGAGTTTGGAATATCCATTTCCATTTTGAAGTTTACACTGAAATTTCTGTTGCCAAAATTCCTTGAACCACGGATTCCGTAAATTAGATTCGGGATGCAAAGCTTGAAAGTATCTGTCAAATTCCTCAATGCGATGTGAGGCAAGTTCTAAGGTTATTGCTCCACTAGCTGTGATCTCATTGCCTTTTATAACACTTTCTTGGGCACCCCATCCATCACTTGCAACCCACGTAAATGATGCATTTAGTCGTGTAGCAGCAGAAAGAAGTTCCCTAGCATCATCACTTCTCATAAAAAGCACAACCACTTTTGCATTAGGTTTCTGAAGAAGCTCTTCAATAACCCTGTCATATGAATGTTTTGAGTTTGACCTGCCAACTTTTTCTGAGGTAGCAATGCAAATGCCTCGGAGACGAGCTTCCTGCTCAAAGGCTTCAATTCCAGTCTCTCCATAATCTCCTTCAGAGGCAACAGTTGAAACATAAGTCCAGTTAAAGAATCTTAAGATTTCAGCCATTGCCTTGGCCTGATAGAAATCAGGCGGAACTGTCCTTGCAAAGTATTCATATCTGGTCTTGTCGCTAAGCTTGGCACTGGTAGAGGCATAGCTGATCTGAGGAATCTGGAATAATCTGAGCAAGTTTGCAACCTGTAAAACATACAAATTTTATGACATCTTGACACAACTGAACTTTATTAAACAATGCAAAGCATTTCAAACCATTTCAAACCATTTATTTTCTTCTTCTATACCATTTTATAACTAATTACAGCATTGTGAAACTGTTAATTATCTAATTATCTAAGACATAATTTCAAATTCCTGGAGCCTCTCGGTTGGGCATGCTCAGGCACTGGAATATGTGATTCATTAATAGCAACATAATAATCAGCCTTTATGTGAAATTAAATTTCCTGTTTTACAGCCAGAGCTATGCCTTTCAACTTCATCCTTGTTAAAAGTTCTTAGATAACCATTCAGAATTGGTGTTGCCTTCTGTATCTTAATCCTATCCATGCATCCATAACATTACTGTACATCTGTAGTTGTCAGGTAGGTATGTTTTCTTTAACTAGTCTGTTTCATCACTACTTCATTTCCAGTCTGTGTAAAAATGGTACCACTCAGAATCCACCTAGCTTTTTCAGAATTATAAGGAGCTGGCTTTGTTTATTCTAGAATTAGTGCCTGATAATGGGCTGGCTTTGTGGCATCCTGAATATGGCCCGGACAGCTTTTATCTGTCCTATTTATGACAATCATGTCATATCAAAACAAAGCCTTCCCTTTTCCACAAAGTCAGTAAAATGATGTAGGAGAAAGCTCATGTCTGGTAACAAGCAAGACGTTGAGAATCAAGGTCTGTTTTACAAAATCTAATATATTACGGGAAATAGTTAACAAAGAAGTATATATACTGACACTCAACAGAAGAACAGTAACTTGATTTCAAGATGTGTTGCTGCCTTTGATCATTTTTAAATCTATAAATTTATCAGTTTTATTTTTCTTTCAAGCAGAATCTTAAGTTTCAAGGACCAAAGCATGCTGTAGCTTTTATACAGTGGCAATATACAATATTTGGAAGAAATATTGTCCAGAATATGAATACATGCACAATATTTTTGCTTTTACCTTTTCAGAATTTTAATATACTGAGCTTAGCTACTGACAAAAAAGGCCCCCTTGCCCTCTGTCTATGAAGCTAGCAGTAAAGGTCTTTACCTATGAGTCTCCAATGTTCAGCTTTATGATGTCACATCTTGATGAATTAATCTCACTGGAAACTCAGTACAAATGAAAAAATGTGAAGTATCTTTTTTTGCATGACACAAGCTCCGCTGTCCCACTCCCCCCCCTGCCATGAGGCAATAGTCATACTACTCATTGTATAACTCCGTCCTTTATTTCCCGTTATATGACATGTTTCAGAGTATTCTGTTAGTGTGTGTGTGTTTGTGTGTGTGTGTGTGTGTTTGTGTGTGTGTGTGTGTGTGTGTGTGTGTGTGTGTGTGTGTGTGTGTGTGTGTGTGATTTCCTACTTTCTACAGGGTTGCATTCTTGCATACATATCTTCTCAACTAGGTTCCTGCAATTATTAATTACTTGGAGGTTGAGGCAGGAGTCTTCTACACTATCTGATGTTTTTTTTTTTAGCAATTGTCTTGATGGAATACAGGTGCACTGAAGCTCTCGTGCATTCTTCAGGCATTTATCATATATAATATTGTCTGGATGAGGTTCATTTATTGTTCCCAAATTATTTAACAGACTTCTTTGGTAGCGTTGCAAAACACATCTATTTTATTGCAGTTAAATAACATATGCTCACATGTACTCAGACCGATTATCATATTGGCAACTGGAGCTTGTCATAGGGAACAAGTGCATAAACATATGGATGAGGAATGAACTACATAAGCATTTCCATGGATAAAGGGTTTACATCAGGGATGCAGTGGTCAACCACAGGCACTGCAAAACATATAGCTTATCATGTTCACTGAGTTGCTACCCGACCCTCCTACACAACATTGAAGAATGTGACAACTTTACAAAATGTTCCAAATAACTAAAAATGTACACTATTACATAACAATAGATTGGGGATTACCCTTGTGTGAGGGTTGCAGGGATGATTTGTTTATGGCTTGCTGTGTGTGGTATTCATTAAAGCAATTTCAAAGGTTTGGAACTCATGAAATGACTTCAGTGAGCCAACAAAATCTATAATATTCTTTCAGGTCTGAAGGCCTTAGAGTAATAATGCTTTACGTCAAAGGATGTTCTTCTTTGAGACATATTGGTCAAATAGATCACCTCCTGTTATGACACCATAAGTGTAGTTCCAGGAGGATTCTGAGTTTCCCCTCTTTGTGTCTCTTCAACAGTGCCAGGCTTCTATGTAGCAAATTAATCATTGTTAGGAAATTTAACCTTTCCTTTGATAATTTCATAAGCAAGTACTTTTGTGATGATCAAGAATTAAACATAAACCTGTAATTCTTTATCCCAACAATTCATATGACCTTTCCATCACAGTGGGGGACAATTTATTGTGTGGCATTTGGTTACGTAAGGAACAACCAGTCCTCCATGTTCTGACTGTTTTCACAGCACCCCTTTCATTGCTGGATGTATAACATTTACATACTGTGAGGAACTAGAATGCATTTCTTTCCAAATTCTAAAAACAGGGATTGTATTAAGTCTGGAAGGAAAGATTTAGCTTGTACTTATTACTATGGCATATCATTTTGCCATTGCCGCACACAAAAAAGTGTATAGGATGGAAGCCCTACAATTAGCCAGCTGATAGGCAGTCAATGCTCAGACTTTCAAACGTAAATGATCACCAGGATTCTGTCATGGCAGATTCAGGGAAGCCTTTTAAGGTTAGGGTGTATGTAAAATAACTGCAGCTGAAAAATACCACAAATGTGATTATCAACCCCAAAATATTGAAAACCAATACAATGATATTAATATATGCATGCTTCAAGACATAAACTTGTAACATGCAGATCAAAAAATACTGCTTTTTTTCAGTTGTGCAAGCCCCATGTGAGGAGGATCTTGACCTCAAACCTGCTGCTACATAAATATACCAACTGCACAACAAACCTGCTATTTTACTGATCCTGCAATCAGTTCTGTTGAGCAATTGATTTGTCACTCAAATGGGACTCACAAAAAAGTTGCTGAGAAAACTAACATTTGAGGAACCTGCATATCTGCATAGTCCTAATTTATTTTGCTCATTTTTTCAGCAGCATTGCTACACCTCTCATCTTGTCTCCAGTATATGATGAAACATCTAAAAATTCAGGCCTGGATAATCTGAGAAATATCACCTCTAGCTGTACAAGATCTTATTGATTCAGCCTCCTTCTCCACTTATCATTAAATTTCTGCAGGGTCCTAACTTCTAGTTTCTTATCTTTAAGTATCATTGCTATACCCCTAGTCCTGCATCCAATATAACGTGAAAAATCTTCTCATATCCTAGCATGGATAATCAACATTGCTCAGGAGTTCTTATATGCGTCTCCTGTAGGAAGAATATCTGGGGAAAAGTACCACAGCCAAACCTATAGCTCCAAACTGTTCTCATGTCATTTATATTAAAAGTTATAATACTAATGTCATCCAAAACAAGCATATTTTAAGACACTTGGCATAACTGATATGTCTGTCCACATACACTGCCTGAGGAAAACAAAAAATGCAGAATATACTGGGACCCTCACTTGCACTATGATCCTTAC
This sequence comes from Protopterus annectens, assembly GCF_019279795.1. Taxonomy (NCBI): domain Eukaryota; kingdom Metazoa; phylum Chordata; order Ceratodontiformes; family Protopteridae; genus Protopterus; species Protopterus annectens. The sequence continues at coordinate 957,078,473 of NC_056745.1, forward strand.
AGTTCCAGCCAACTTGTTTACATTATTTGGCTCTGGTAAAAAGAAAAATTGTGGAATATCAGAAGAATAAATATGAAAATTTAAAGATTTTTCAATTATAATCTCTCTATTGGAAATATGAAATTTTACAGTGTGAAATAAATTAAAAACTTCAAAAAAATAGCAGCAACTCAGACAGAAAAAATGAATTGTGAAACTGCATTGTAATATTTCAAGTGTTTTTAAATTGAGGTTTTGCGCTTCTTTGCTCCCTGACATAGGGGGTTCAACCTGCCACACTGCTACTACATATATGTGTTTATATATATATACATATATATATATATATATATATATATATATATATATATATATATATATATATATAAATATATACACACACGAACACATATATATTTATACATATACCAACTCCAAGAATGTTGAATCACAACACACTGAGAATCAGCCAATATATACCCAAGGACACAGAAAGAACCCCAGGGCTGATGGTAACAGCGGTGGCAGAAAAGGTCTAGTTATACAATGTGGAAATTTGCAATTCAAGGATGTGTTAGTTGCCATGAGGAATGACCTCATTATCTGCTAATCTGCATGTCTCTGAATCAGCCTTATCTACCATTAGTGCTAATCAGCACTTTCCAGCAGCAGTTAACATTAACAGGCCATGTATCATGTTGGCATAGGTACTTCCTTCATTCACTCTCCTGCACACACACACACACACACACACACACACACACACACACACACACACACACACACACACACACACACACATACACCACATACATTTTACCAGTCACTGAGTTAATAGAATACCCCTGATGTCTCTTTTTATGTTTTGTCCCTGCCTTTATAATCACAGATCATTACATACAGTCAATAATGCCAAATATAAGTTCCATTTTTCTTAGTGTGTGTATTGTGCACAGTGATGCTAGACATGTTGTTCTATTTTTCTTTTAATGATTAGCATGAATAGTTTATATATTCTCCCTGGTGTCATCTAATGTTACTTCAGGCTTTGTAGTGAAGCCTCTCCCAGATGAACACACTCCATCCTTCTCAAGATTCTGTCCCTGATGTTACAGCATGCTCCTTCAGTAGCTTCTTATATGTATATTTCTGTCATAACTCACTGACTGTTGCAAAATTCAGATTATGCAAGATATCAGAGCTTTGTTCTTCTTATTATGTAAAGAAATGGTGGCTACACTGCTAGATAATTTAGTGTAGTGAGTTAGTGCTACTGCTTTCAGTGTCAAGGGTACAAGGATTGAAACTCTTCACTTTACAGATTTATTTAGATACTACTTTCAGGAATCATTGGTGTTTGGTGGTGTTGGTGCATAGCACTAATATCATCTGTATGAGGTGTGTAGGTAGAGGGTTTGAATCTTGTTTATGGCATGATGTAAAGACTTATCCCTGGTGTGTAGTGTACCATCCTGATTCACATCTGTCAAGCTTCAATTTTTTTTCTAAGTGCCTTTAAAACATAATATGAAGAGTATCCATGGAGTTTAGTGTTTCCCATTGACCCACATATTTCATGATACACTTTTTTTCTAAAGCCCTTTAAGTCATGATATGCACAGTATCTCCAGTGTCTAGTGTTTTCCCCAGTACTGCAAGATTTGTTCATTTGCCTATAGGAGTCTGCGGGTGTGGTGCCCCCCTGCCCACACATTCATTCATTTATGCTTACACACACACACACACACACACACACACACACACACACACACACACACACACACACACACACACACACACACACAAAACACCCCCACCAAACTGCACTCAAACACATTCACCCATACACATGCACACCTACCCTACCTATTCCCTAACTAATCCCCTAATGTTGTCTCCCAGTCCAGCACACACACACACACACACACACACACACACACACACACACACACACACACACACACACACATACATATGCTTAGACATGCAGCTCTGCACATATACATATGCATCCCCAAACACTAACTGCCTACTAAACTCTTCAGCACTTACCATGATAGGTGAACATGAGCATTTAGCTGTGTTCCTTAATAGAAGTGTACATGAGTGGGCACATTACTTTATGCAGTAATTTTCAGGGGAGAACACATGGCTAACTAGCATAGTCCACTCTCCTGGAATACCTCTTTAGCATTTTGCATGGCAACAGAGACAGCCCACAGTAATGCTTCACATCTTCATGCTAAAGCACCATGGTATGGCTCCCTATGAATAAGAAATGGCTACTGTGAGGTGGGCACCTCATGGACACCTCCCACTAATCTTTCTTAATCAGCCCACTATATCTTCAGAAACAATACATATCTGCATCATTTATAGTTGTAGTTCAGCTTTTTCAGATATTTCAGTTATGGTCCTTGGTATTTAAATATGCACATATATAAGAGACCACAGATGTAACAATATATAAATTGTATTTGCAAATATCTGACTCCCAAATAAGAAAGATAAAATGATTTATGGTAACCCAACTTAAGAAAATGATACAAGGGAAGGATACTTGAAGCCAAGGACAGAAAGACATCCATCGCAGAAGGAATACCATAAGCCACTCAGAAACATGATTTTTTTTAGGAAGTACACTACTCATTTCAGTAGCACAAAAACTCTGCTCCTCACTTATGGGTGAGTTAGGCTGCATTATTGCAATGAAACTTATAACCTCCATTTATTTTAGCTTCAACTCTCAGAATGCGTAACCATCATCTTGGATGTATATCACTTGTGTATTAAGAAGCATAAAAACCAATGACTTTCACTTTTCTAATACAGAAGAATGAATTACTGCCATCTGCCTCAGATTCATGACATGAAGTGCAAAGGCAGAGATGACAATTTGTTCAGGAAAGTATGCCTAGCCTTCATTGAAGGAAGTAGTGTTATTGGAAGAGCATGACTAGGGCCATATTATTTTTTTTCTTTTAAGTCTAGCAAATACCATGATTCATTGGATTTGCGGAATGTAACTAGATAAGAATTTCTTCCTCGCTGAACTGGTTGGTAGGAAATAATCTTCCAGTACATTCCTATATCAGAAAATGTTTCTGATATTCCTCAGTACTGTAGTAGATAAAGTTGGCCATCCATTGTTACTCTTTTTAAAAGTTCATTTATATGCGCCCCTTTCAAAGCCTTTTTCAGTGAGCTATAATAGAAGAGTTAGGATCAAAATACAAGTATGTCATGCTTCCCTTAGGAATTCAATGCCACTACACTCTAAATTTGACACCACCACATTGCCTACTCCCAAAACAATGAGCTATGGTCATGGAATGAATGCAGTAGCGAATAAGGAGCCTTGTCTGGTGAAGCAATAATGATTTTTACTTTTGATGTGATGATAACTCAGTAAAGGTGTATTATGAATGTATGTTGCATTCCTCACCCAGAACAGAAGTCATATATCCACTCCTCTGGTGAAATATATATGATTTTGATTTTACTTCAGAAATAATGGCAATTTAGCAGAGTTATATTATTTACATGATGTGCATTCACATCTTGAGCAGAAAGTAAGTAAAATGTAACATACAAGAATATGACAATAAAATGCCCAAAATAATTGATGATGTTTGTATACAAGGCCATACACCATTTTCATCTCAGTATTAGAAGTGTGATACCTGCATGTATGAGTTTTGACCCCCAAAAAAGACTGTTATTCAATCAGAAAAACAGCAAATTGCAACATTTATTATTTATTATTGCACCTTACACATATTTTTCAAAAGGGCATTGCTCTTTGTACTCTCTGATGTAGGAATCGTGCATTCCCACCACTGCTGTTAATAATAACTTTAAGATCATAGAATGGCAGAGAAAAAAAGAGTACTCTGAGGTACTACATCCTCAGACTATATTATCCAATCTGAATGGAATACATATATCCACTTCTAATGAAAAAGATCCTTGTGCAACATGCCAGACTGTGACAGTGAAATGCTTGTAAATCCTATATTTGGTACTTATGCATAAAATACATGTATGTCATCTTCAGGGTCTTATACAGAACACAGATATAAAACACATCTAAAATTTTCATTCGACCCTTAGATATTTCAGTTTGGAATCTAATGGCATCACACTGCCCACCCCCATATAATGAGATTTCATTGTGGCATGTTTGAAATAACAAAAAGTTGTATCTTCTACATTTCTTCTCTATGTGTGTGTGTGTGTGTGTGTGTGTGTGTGTGTGTGTGTGTGTGTGTGTGTGTGTGTGTGTGTGTGTGTGTGTGTCTATAGCCATCTACATAATTCTAGTCTAAGGAGACACTAGAGGAAGCCACACTGGTTTGTTACTGTAGCTAGAACAAAAAAGTTAAAATAAAATGAAAATGGAACACATTGGCTTTTTAGAGTTATAAACAGCAATATTCTGCTAATTACTTTTTCATAATCTCACAGCTTTCCTGTCAGCATGAAAAGTACAAAATTGTAGGTTTTAAAAATATTTTAATTCATGTTCTGCTCCACCAGATATAACTCAATGTCTTGCCTCATCTAGGCTGGTGTCTCTATAGCTACAGAGTCTTCATTTTGCTGCTAATCAGATACAGAACTTACTTCTTGATTTTCTTGTTGTAAGCTGCCTTATTTTATATGGCAGTAATGATAAATTATCACATTGTTATAGCTAGCTAATACAGAATGTTTCTTAGTTATCTGTGAAAATGTTCCAAAAATATAAACTGCAAAATATATGTTAAAGACATATTGCCCCTTTTTCCAAAACCATGTCCAAAATTAAGTAATCTACATCTATATTTGCATATCTACATATCTATATTTATATCTGCCTGTTTATGCATTTTGCTTTTGATGTCCATATGCTCTGAGCTTCTGATACAGTGAGAGCTCAGTAACAATATAGTCTAGATATGTGCTGTGCCTTCCCTTGAACAGAAGTCATATACCAACCCCTATATATATATATTTATATGTGCATGTGTACATATATACAGTGGATATAAGAAGTGTACACACCCCTGTTAAAATGCCAGAGTTTTGTGATATAAAAAAGACACCACAATAAATCATTTCAAAACTTTTCCCACCTTTAATGTGACTTATAACATGTACAATTCAATTGTCAGGAAAATCCTACTAGGACAACTGAATTTTATTTGGGATTAATTAGAATCTCTTTAATTGATGGCAGGTGTATACCCAAGAAGACTGAATGCTGTAATTAAATCAAAAGGTGATTCAACAAAGTATTAGTTTAAGGGTGTGCACACTTATGCAACCTGTTTATTGTACATTTTTATTATTTACATTTTTCTCCTAACAGATTTTTTTGTTTTTTCCTGGAGTTAGTATATATAGTAAGGGGGGTGTCTTGGGGGCACAGCCCCCCACATTGGGGGGTGTGGGGCATAGCCCCCCATCTGTTTTAAATGTTGTAAACCATAAACATGGATATTTACAAGTCGAATGAATAACTCTTTCCAAAAGATAATATATACCCAAACTATGTGGGGGGACTGTGCCCCCCACCCCACCCCTGAACTATATATACTAACTCCAGGATCGCACTACAGTGGAGAACAGGGCATATACCTGTTTAGACAAAATGAGTTTCAGTCAAATGAGTTTTCAGTGAAGTGAACTTTCAGTGAATTGTGCTCAGGCAATTTGTTTTCAGTGAAATGAGGCCTCGACGAAATGAGTTTCAGTGAAATGTGTTTGCTATCAAACAAAGTAGATCCATATATATATATATATATATATATATATATATATATATATATTTATACACATATATATATATATATATATATATATATATATATATATATATATGTATCATGTTTACTGCTGATATACTGACAACTCTGTAATCATATATGTTTGGGCTTGTGCTGTATCCCCCCTTAATAAAGGTCATATATACAGCCCCAATGGAAAGTTACATAATGCAACTTGGCAGGGTGACACATTTTATTAGCCTATTGGTAGAACATAACAAAATTGGGCTACATCTTGTTAGACATTTTCTAGTACATTTTATATACTTTTATTGTTATCCCTTAAGACAAAAGCAAACATAACATTAACAGAAAAAAATATTAATATTTTTCCATTTATATACATTATACATCGCATATATTTTTTTTATAATTGTCATTAGTCTAACATTATATACATTGTTTAATTCCTGCCTTCTCTTAGACCTCATTCCTCTTCCTGATCTTTATTCTACATATATTGTTCCAATTTCTACAACAAAACTTGTTACGCAGATAAATTGTAGTCTGTACTTTTACTTAGCTGCATGTTTGACCTATGTGTGCCAGTTTACAATTCTCACCAATGTTTTTTTTTTTTAGAAAATATTTTAGATTTTGGAAAGAACTAGATCCATTGTTGTTTATTTTTGCCTGTTTCAAACATATGGATTGTCAGATCTGACCCGATCTGACCTCGGCACCAACTCTGAAGTTTCTTCGGATCCAGAGCTCTGACCCCCTCCACCTATAATTCCTGGGACTCCACCTGAGCTGCTTAGGTCTCATTTGTTGCTTGAAGTTATCAAATGTGTGGAAGAGCTCTCCTATTTTTTAATTTCTCCAAATCTTTTGGGTTTCTAATACCATGATGGGAATGGACCCCATTCCTTAGTCAAAGTATGATTTCAAGTTCATGAAATTAGTGTTTTTTCAATCTTTTATGTCAGCCAGAAGTGCTGTTTGCAGCACCCGCAGTGTGCCCAGTAATGACCCCTCCTGCAATTCGTATGGAGTTACATGTATTGGTAACATATCTAAATACAACTGTAGATTCTTTTTTCTAAGATCCATTGCTGCTACTACTATTGGGCTGGTCTAGGTATCTTTCTTCCACATTGCTCTCATTTTTGCCTGCACATCCTGATATTTTCTGACTTTGTGTCTCTCTGCACGTAAGACTCTGTAGTCACTGGGTGTGGTGATTTCAATGATCAATGCTACTTTTGTCTTCTTTTCATGGATCACTAGATCCAGTTTTCTAGCATCCACCTTTTGAACTTTTGGTAATGGACAATCCCATTTGATGTAAACTTCATCATTTTCTATGATGGTTTGTGATTCATGTTTCTAGTATTTTTCAGCCACTTGAATATCATAATGGTTGCACAATCCCTAGTTCAACAATCTTGCCACATTATTATGCCTTTCAGTATACAGTCCTTCTGCCATTAGTATGTCACAATCAGCAACAAGGTCTGCAACTATTTCCAATTCAGTTTTACAAAACCTACATTTGTCTGCTTTTCCCACATGTTCAATGGACTTTGTAAACCAATTTGTACACAGACCACTATCTTGGGCTGTCAGTGTTAACCTTTCATCTCTTGGTTTGAATTCCCTATCCTTAACCATTTCTGCATTTGTTCCTGATCAACATGAGGTTCTTCCAGAAATTTTCTATACTTGCAACTATATTTATGCATTTTCCCCATTTCTTGCCTTCTCATCTGGTCCTTCACATTATATTTTTTCTTTTGTTTTTTTGGCACATTCAGTTGCTGCCTGATTTTTATCTACTTCTGGTTTGATTTCCATTCCTGCTTGATGCCAATATGCTTCTGCTAGATTAAGCAGAGAAGTCATCTTAGATTTATTCTCATGTTTCAAAACTTTCACTACATTTGGGTCTTTTGAGGTTAGCAGACATAGGTTCATAGGTTCATAGGTTCATACTAGGCTATCTGCCCTAGGGCATTTATAAGCCTAGCCAGAATGTGTTTGGCTTTTGCCACCCATTTTAAATGAATTTTGCTATGCCCTTTTTCGAAGTTAGTATACTCTGCCTCTGTCTAACAGTGACACAGAAGTGATACCCGGGGTAAACCTACAATCTCTCATCCACTCATCAAGATTCCTCTTGAAGAGAGTCAATGAGGGACTCTGCCTAACCTGGACTGGGATTTTATTCCAGAGTGATGGGAGCCTCTGGGTTATGAATCTGTCCCTCCAGCATGTCCTATTTATTTCAGTTCTGAGGTTCAAGTCTCTCGAGCGCATAGCTCGATGGGATTTGGATTTTCTGAGGTGCAGCATGTCCATTAATTCCGGGTTGGACATGGCTTTATACGTCAGGCACAGATCGCCTCTGAGCAGGCGGTATGCCACTGAGTAGAGCTGGAGTTTCTTTAACCGGGCAACATATGGCATCTTTTTGAGCCCTTTGATCCTCTTGGTGAGGTACTTTTGGGGTCTTTCCAATTGCTGCAGGTGTCTGGTAAGGTACATCCCAAAAGGGGCATTGTACTCAATTACGGGCCTGATGAGGGATGAGTAAAGAGGCATGATGACCTCCCCTGATCTAGATGTGAATCCCTTCATGATTAGGTGGGCTATATAAAATGTTTTTCTAACCACTTTGGCCACGTGGTTGTCAAATGAGAGATTGCTATAAACTTGGGTACCCAGGTCCCTAATTACTTCTTCCGTACTTAATGGATTTCCACCTATGTGGTAATTTGTGGGCACTTTGTTTTTGCCAAAGGGGATGACTATACACTTTTTGGCGTTTAGCTTGAAGCCATGGCTCTGGCACCAGTTGTCTGTTTCTATGAGGCCCTTTGTGTCGGCTGGAGAGTCGATTATGGTGCCCAGTTTGCAGTCATCTGCGAACTTGGTCAGCCACAGTCCTTCCGTGTTAGCCTGTACCTCCGAGAAATATATACCGAACAAGAGAGGTCCCAGGACTGAGCCTTGTGGGATGCCACTTGTAACTGGTTTGGAGTCTGACATGGCTCCAGCAATTCTAACCATGTGGGTTCTGTCCTTGAGCCAGTTTGCAACCCATCTAGTGACATAGGGGTTTATATTTAAGCTGGTGAGCTTATCTATAATGCCAGAGTGGGGTATTGTATCGAAGGCTTTTGCAAGGTCCAGGTAGGCTGTGTGGACCACCTTCCCCTCGTCAATGGCCTTGGTGACTGTTTCAAAGAAATCGACCAGGTTTAAGAGGCAGGATCTGCCCTTAACAAAGCTGAACTGGGTGGGATCCAGTGTCTGTAGGTCCCCAATATCTTTATTTATAAGGTCCATGATGATCCTTTCCATAGCTTTGCAGACCAAGCTAGTCAGGCTTATGGGGCGATAGTTTCCAGGATCTGTTGAGGCACCACCTTTGTGGAGAGGGACCACTGTTGCTGTACGCCACTCTTTGGGTACATATCCTGTAGTAAGGCTGAGATTGAACAGTAGTTTTATGTTTGGGTTTAGTTCTTCTTGGAGTTCATGTAGGATGCAGCCCGGGACACCGTCTGGTCCCATTGATGCTGTGTTTTTTGCTTTGGAGAGGGCGGCTCTTACTTGAGCATCTGAGATGTCAGGGGGGCAGCACTCTGCTGGGATAGATATTTGCCCTTTTGGTGGGGAAGGGGGGGAGACATTTGCGCTGAACCTGTCAGCTAGGATGTTGGCAATGTCTGTGGGTTCGGTGTATTTTTTGTCATTTTGGACTAATTCTGAGCATATCTGGGAATTCCCACCCAGGTTCCTAACATAACTAAAGAAAGCCTTGTGATTATCCTTAGTGTCCTGTGCAATTTTTCTCTCGAAGCTGGCCTTAGACGATTTTATGAGTGCCCGTAGATTTTTGCTAATATTGATCAGAGATGCCTTCCCTTTTTGGGATTTTGCTCTATCATGTAGTAGCTTCCTCCTTCTATTGTATAGTTTGTTTATGGCTGGGGTCCACCAGACAGGACGCCTAACCTTGGAGGATTGGGTCTTGGTTTTATTTGGGATTGCATGATCCATGCATTCCTGAAGGTGTTCATAGAATGCGTTTATAAAGGATTCTGCGGTCTGGGCCGTATTTTCCATAGGCCCGGGGGCTTTGAAGGATTTCACCTCGGTTTTGAGGAGTGTGAAATTTGCTTTAGAGAAGTTTTTCACTGTGGTTTTCTGGGCAGGGGCTGGGATCGGGATGTGAATATCTAGTGAGATTAGTTTATGGTCTGATCTTACCAGTGAGGGATACACTTCTAGTCTGGAGCATAGAGTCCCCATGTTGGTGATGATCAGGTCCAGTATGTTTTCCCCTCTTGTGGGAGTGGCAACAAGTTGTTCCATAGCATTTGAGTTTATAAATTCTAGGAACCTTTGGGCTAGGTGTTGGAGCTAGAGTAATGCTCCCAGTCTATGTTAGGGTAGTTGAAGTCACCCAATATAATGGTGTTTGGAGAGACCTTCATATTTTCCAGTGTTCTCAGGAAGGCCGAGTGGGGTTCCTGGGTTTGGGAGGGTGGTCTGTAGCAGGCTATAAACTGGAAGGCAGTTTTACCCACTGTTAGTTGCACATGGATAGTCTCTGATGCTTTTGCTGTGCCACCAACCTGGAGGTGTGGGTATCTTTGACGAATATTGATACTCCCCCTCCTTTTGTGGTTCGGTCCAAATTGTGGGGCCGAAAAACATGGTATGAGGTATAACCTGGTAGTGCTGGGGTGCTCTCGGGAGCCTTGAACCAGGTTTCTGTTATTGCACAGATATTGATGTTCTCCATGCTAAGGAGAGTTTCGAGTGCATGCATCTTGAGGTTTAGACTTCTGGCGTTGAGTAGCATTACTCTTAGTTTCTTATCCCTTGTGATACCTATGGAGGTGGGTTTGTCTTTTGAGCCTTGCCTAAAAAAGGCAGTATGGGGGTGGCAAGAGCCTTTGCCAATATCCGAAAGCCCAGGGATGACAGGTGCAAGCCGTCCCTAGCGAAGCATCGTGGCTTGTCAAGCATGTCATCCCAGGCAGACAGGCATTGGATCCCCTTTGAATGACACCAATCCTTAAGCCAATTGTTGAAATTGATCATCTTGTCTTCATATTGTGGCATCATTCTTGGTGAGGGTAAGATGCTACTCAAGGTCAGGGTCATACCGGCCTGGGCTACATGCTCAGAGAGCTCCTCTATGTCTCTTTTCATGTAGTCCAGGGAGGTACGTCTCAGGTCACTCACACCAGCATGGACGATGACTGAGTCATATTTGTACTTACCTTGGAGTGATCTGAGTGCTTGTGTTATGTGACGGATCCTAGCACCCGACAGGCAGCTCACCGTGACCTTCTCCTTGTTCAGCCTGGTGAGCGGGACGTCAGTGTGCCTGACGATAGAGTCACCTATTACAAGTGTATCAGGTGTGTTGTTTAGCCTTAAGGGCTGTGACTATTCGGCACACTGGCTTTGTGAGCTATGTGTTGCACATGTTTTGTTTTGGGGTAGATGTTGCTTGGGTGTCTGCTTTGGAGGTCTCTGCTGCTTAGGCAGATTTTTATTTAGAGCCTCCGAGTATGTTTTGTGTGTTTATGTGTTTGGTTTGCTGTCATGGTAGGTCTTTGTGAGACTGGAATTGTAGTGAGTGTGGTTTCCTTCTCCTCCTGACTGGTTAAGCCAGTACTGAGTTGAGAGAGCTTATCCTCCAGTTTGGCTATATGGTTGCATCTCTCATATGTGTTGGAATTTGTTGGGAGGAGGAGAGGGTTGTCTGTGTACATGAGGCAGTTATAACATTGCCTTAAGATTCCCAGATTCACCAGCTGGACCAGAGAGGAGATTGACAACTGACCTTTGGACATGCTAGAATAGTATTGGGAATTCCTTTATAATTGAAAAAAAAGGGCCAGTGGGGAACAAAGTACTTAAGGGGAGTTTGTGAGGGTGTAGTGCTTTTAATTTTTTAGTGCTGACTTATATAATTGCTTTAGTGAGCAAGTGCCAGGCTTTAGAGTGGGAATATGGTGTTTATTATGAGAACTAGATCAGTTGTAAGGGAAAAAGTGAAGAGCAGACTTTGTGGAGCCGAGAATGGTTTAAACCCAATGATGCTGCAGTATGCGCAAAATCGTGCTAAAACAGGTTTTATACAGGGGGACTTGAAAGAGCTAGAAAATGGCCCAAAACGGCCAATAGACTACCAGATTCTTTTCTAAGATCCTACTAGGGATAGATAGGCTGCTCCAAGCTCCCCACTGCCACTGGTGATTTTCTGACAAAGAAGCCTCTTTATCACTGGGTGTGAAATGGGCAATGCACGTCTTCTTTTCAAAAAGTCCAGAATACAGCAAAGCCTGTATTTGACTACTCTAGGTCAGGAAAGATGGGAACAAGGATATTTGTTTTCTTTTTTCAACAGCAGGAAAGTGCAATAAATAATGGTTGCACAGGCTAGTTCAACACTTGAGTGTGTAGCCTCAACAGGTAAATGCAATCAAACAGGGCAACTTTAAAAGTGCAGGTGCAAAACACATTTGTCTACTTTAAACTTTTTAAACCAATTTGTTCACAGAACAGCTTGCAGTTTCATTTCTGCACCTGATCAACATGAGGTAGTAGCAGAAGTTTTCTAAAACTTTTATCAGGTTAGCAGTTGCTCTTTTAGCCTCTCTACTGCTAGCACCACTCTGCAGGACCACAAGGAGCTTGGCTGAGTAGTCAACTTAGATTTATTCTCGTTTCAAAACTTTCACTAAAGTGGGTTTTTTGAGGACCTGAAAGAGCTAGAAATTGGCCATGTGTGGAGTCTCACGATTGCAGATCTATACATGTAATCAATTTCAAGGAGGACCATCCCTCCTTTGGAATGGGGAATACAGTTTACAATCTTGGTATGCACTGATTTTTATAAATCATTTGGTGAGCATGAAGCAACCTTCTTGTTTTCCTATATAATCTATCCAACATGTTTTGTGGCATTAATCACTCCAAAACTGTAAGCTACGACAGGAAGAGCAAATTAGTTTATAGCTTGGATTTTGTCCTAGATATCAATGCTGTTTTCAGGATTAATTTAAGTTTTCTACAGTATTCCTTACTAAGTTTTATTTGCACTTGTTCATGTTTTATTGCTGATCCTTCATCAGTTCCCAAGTACTTATACACTCCCTCTTGCTCAAGTTTTTTTCTATCACATTCTTGTCCCAAACTGATGTTTTCCTGGTGCTGCAGTCTTTCTGCTTTAAGGGTTGCTTTTGCACATTTATCAAGAACAAATAACATTCTTATATCATCTGAAAAAGTTTTGACAACTTGCAGTTGTGCTTTCAGTTTCTTATCTAATGAGCTAAAAAGTTTTAAATCATTAACAAAAAGAAGATGACAAGTCTTTACACTTTGTTGTTTTCTAGGAGCTAAATTATAGCCATGACCTAAGGTGTTAATTAGACAGCTTAATGGGTTAAGGGCAAGACAGAATAGCAGCAGTGACAAAGAGTCACCCGGGAATATCCCCCTTTGAATTTTTATCCCTGGGATAATAATTTGTCCTTTATTATGGCTTAATTGCAAAGTGGTCTGTCATTGTTTCATGTTCATTGTAATGTAATCTATCAGTATATGGTGTATCCTATGCATTTTAAGCACTCTTTTATCCATGAATGTGGGATACTATCAAATGCTTTTTTGTAGTTAATCCATGCCATGCTTAGATTCTTCCCCTTTTTACAGTTCTGCACTATGACTTTATTTAACAACAAATGATCCTTTGTTCTATATGGCCCTTTTGTTCTAATGCCACAACTTAGTTTTCTTTTAAACGATTATAAACTCTGTCTGCATCAATTCCCATGTATAGTTTATACGTCGTCAGAAGGCAAGTTATTGGGCTATAATTTTTAGGGTAGCTTGTAGGTTCACTCTTAAGTAGGAGCATTGTTTTTCCTGTTGTTAGCCAGGTTGGTGTCTGTTCAGGGTGCGCATATAAATAGTTCTTACTCATGGCTAAATCTTTGTGCAAAGATGTTAATAATTTTAACCAAAAGTTAGGTACTACATCTGGGCCTGGGGTTTTCCAATTAGAAGCTTTTCTTAACTTTGTTTCAATCTCTCTGGCTGTTACTTCATCCCATTTCATATCCTGTACTTTTAAAGTTCTTATTCTTTCTTTTACTTCTTCTATCCATTTAGCAACTTTGTAATGTTCCACAGGATCTTCATAGATACTTCTCCAAAATGTATCTATTTCTTATTTTTTTGTGGTCTTTCGATTCCTTTTACCTTGTTTCCCAATTCTCTATAAAACCTTTTTGGGTCATCAGTAAATTGCTTATTTTGTAGTTTTCTTTTATATTTATCTGTGTATCTTCAAAGTTTTTCCACCTGTGCTGTGATTTTTAGTTTGTTATTTGCGATAGTGCATGAGAGATCCTGGTCTGTTCTAATACTGCACATTGCTTTTATCACATCTATCTTTCTTAGTAATTTTGTTGATCTGTTCCCTCTTTGATGTTCTTCTATCAGTGACACTTCTTGTCTTAATTGCTTTATAGTTTTCTCTATTCAATACTTCCATGATGGTATTCAATTTCTCCCCTTCCTTTCCTGCACTACACTGTGTTCTTGTGGTAGAACTTTATCAGTTACTAATTTAGCTGCACAGTAATATATCCTGTTTACGTCTGTTATATCACATGGATCTCTATGGACAGTCCAAATTACTGTGTTCATTTGTTTTATCAAACCTCTGACTTTTTGGGTTTTATTGTCTATTTCTTTCATTGATCTTAATATGTCTATCTATGTCTATTAAATTAAGCAGCTCTTCTCTTAGCTCATTTTCTTCTAAACTGAGGGCACTTTTTTTTCCCCATTTCCAGCAGGCATTCTACAGAAAGTTCTATAGCGCCTTCCTGTGGCACATTCTCTTCAGTTTCATCCTGTGCCATCTGTTGCTCTGTCTAATTGGAACTCACTGGCCTATCACTCCTCAACATTGACTCCATCAGAGTTTCAAGTTTCCTGTTGCTGTCTAGCTTCAAGTGAATGTTTATACTGGTTTCCTGTGGAAGGCTCCAAAATATGTTCATATGGTACCTAACCAATTGCTTCCTGTTCTACTAGCTTCCCCTTAATTTGGAGACCCATTGCTCTAGCCTGTTGTGGTGCTTTCTGAATTAGATTTTTTTTACACAAAATCCTTCACTTCACAGGTACTCCATAACCTCAGTTTCTATTTCTTTAGCCTCTCCATTACTAATCTCCCTTTTCTCTTTGTCTTCTTATTCTTTTGTATTGTAAAATTTTCTGTCTGGATTCTTTTGCTTGTATTTGTCTTCAAATATCTTTTTGTATTGGTTAGTTTTGCTTTCTCCTTTGCTTAAATATTACACCATATTAAATCTCTTTTTCTTTCTATTTTCCATATTTCTTCTTCAGATGTCTCCTGATCTTTCTTCTTCTCCTTACTTTGGGGACTCACTTCATCATGCTGTGATGTAACCTGTGTTACACCTTCTACACCAAATCCTTCACTTCACAGGCACTCCATAACTTCAACTTTTATTTTCTTTAACTTAAATCTGGATGCCTTTGCCTGTATTTCTCTTCAAATATCTTTGGGGTTGCCTTCTTTATATTGATTAATTTGACTTTCTCCTTTGCACCATATTGCATAAATATTGCACCATATAAGTGCAGTGTATCCTTTGTGGATTAAGACTAATCCTGCTGAGAGATCTTTCTGTCCCTTTCTTGTTTGTAGATTGTGTTAGGTGTAGCTTTTAGCTAGTTTGTTGGTGCAGTTGTTGTTTAACTGTCCTCTTCTTTTTCTTCTGTGTTTTTTTCTGGCATTTTGGCAGAATCTGTCATAGTTTAAAAAATAATATATGATAGTATTAGTATTGATATTAGTTTACTGAGAAGGACTGTGTGATTTTAATCTTCATTTTTTCTTCTATGATTTTTCCACTGTCCTCAACCATGTCTGAATCCTCCAGATTAAAAAAAGTGTTCAGAGTGGGCATATTCTCCCACCCCAGTATCCAAACTCCAATTGTGTGTATTGCTTGGGTGCTGCACATTTGGATCTGGACTGCAAGTCTTGCACTGCCTTTAGCACCAGGTCCCTCCAGATTAGAAGGAACAAGCTAGCTCTTAAGGGTCTCCTTCCATCACAGTCAAGGACTACTTCTTCAAGCTCTTCTGTATCCCTTTCCAAGAAACAAGACCAGCCTAAATCTAAAGATAAAGGCAAGAAAAAGAGAAAGAGATGAATACAGATATGGATAAAAGGCAGAAGGAAAATATAAAATCTCCAGTTAAGACTGCCAAAAAGCCCTCTCCAGAGCTGACAGCTTTAGTCAGGTCTGACCTGAAAAGTGCTCAAAGTTTGGAACCAATGACTCTTCAGGTCTGAACTCCTCCTCTATGATTTATATACTCCCCAGTACAGGTGAGTCCCAGATTGCACTTCCCTATTCTTTAGGAGAAGAGATCCTCCAGACCACCATCGGTAGTATCATCTACTCATTCATCTCAAAGTTTCACAGAGCTAGTTGTTGACAAGATGATGAAAAGTTTTTGAGGATGCAAATCTAGCTTGGGGTTATTCCAATACTGTTCCCTGGGAAGGTACCAAGCGTTGGCTATCCTACCTCCCACTTCCTGAATTCAGACAGATCCATCCTTTGGGCCCAGTGTTATTGAATCTGACTGGAACTGGAGCACCTTTGTTGGCACCAGAGCTACTGACAACTTTCACAATGACTGCTTCCATATCTCTTTTTTCACCTATGTCATCTGATCAAGAGAAGACATGATGCTGAAGCTTTGGTGCCAATTTACAGGGATGAGTCAATACCGTGATACTTGGAACTATCCTTCCCTCTCATGCCTTCTACTCAAGATAGCTGTGATCTGAGATTAGCTTTGGGACCTGGAGTTATTGGTGCTGATGGCTCACTTCCTTCCTTGGACTGGAGAGCATTCTCGGTGCTAGTAGTGGCTTTGGTCTTCAAAGCTTATGAAAGGGTTTCATCAAGCTCTAAAAAGAAGTTGTCTCTAACCAGCATGGCTGTGGTTAAGCCCCAGTTGGTCAGCTTCTTCTCCTCATCATCTTGTCTAACAGGGACAGCTGGTCCCAAGGGCTTTCAAGGAGATCTACATTGTCAGTTCCCCTTCTAATTCAAAACCTTCTGTTCCTCCACCAGAAGGTATTCACAGAAAGAGGACATTCAAATGGAAGCACATAGACTCTTCTGCATAGTAATTCAACAAAGCCACTAACTTAGAGGAAGGTGAGGGATCCCTACAATACTTTTGGCCATATACTCAAATTGCTGAAGCAGTGAGGGGGTTGATTGTCCCAAGACCCTTTGTCTGATGAATCAGTGTTCTTGGAAGCCTTTGGTTCCAAACCAACATCAGCCTGGGTGGTACCCATTGATCTCCTTATCAACCTTATGGATCAATGGGCATGGAAGGACCCTAATGTGGTGGAACCCATCCTCAAAAAAGTAGATCACATTTAAATGCACCTAAGACCAGGAAACACTGGAGCAAGTGTCCACCAGTAGATGCTGTGGTGGTAGTAGCAGCCACTAGGAAAGAACTAGTGGAAGAGAGTTCATTTGTTTACCCTCCTAAGAGAGTCTAGGGCAATGGACAGATTTGGGAAAGAGGGCTTACACATCAATGACTGTCAGCCTTAGATCCCTGAATTATTTGGCTCACTAACCAGATTTCAGAGAGAGACTTGACCAAAGAGATCACCAAATCCCTCTTGGGGAGTATTTCCCGCAGATGTTCAGAAAAAGGTGGACTTCCGCTTTACACCTTAGAACCCACCTCAACTGTGGCCATATGTTTGCTCTCCAATGAAGCTGATGGCATGGCCAGAGTAGCAGGCACCAGCTTTCCCATGAGCCATCACACCTGGATGCATGTTTTTGACTTTGTGGAAGGCTTTAAGTCATCCTCTGTGAAAGCCCCCTATGATGGCTCAACTTTAGTTGGACCCAAGGTTAAAGACACACTCACCAGGAGTCAACAGGATGGTATGACTCTCTTTGCAGTGGGAGTCCATGTCTCAACCCCACAAAGATCTTTCTGTAAGAATCTGAGATGAGGGAAGAAGTGGTTCCACAACTCCCAAGGTGATAGGTCTCTCCATGGCAGGGGGAGGTAAATCTAATGGACAACTCCCTAGAGGCAGAGATGGACTGCATAACCAGGGCTTTCATGGCCCTTACACTGAGTAGGCCTATTAGCACTCCTGAATGGTTGCCTGACTACTGCAATCTGGAGGCAGTCAGGGGAACCTATCTTTGCAACCTCAAGCCTAGCACAGAATAACTTCAAATTCTTGGGTGCTAAAAATAATTTCCAGAGGATATTCAATTCCCTTTTCCCTTTTTCTTCCTCAGAAAATGAAGAATGTCTGTGATGTTCCACCCAGTTAGTGGGACTGAGCAACCATAGAAATTTCAAAACTGCTAGAAAAAAAAGAGTCATCCAACCAGTACAGCAAGATCAGTTAGAATCCAGAGTCTATTCAAAGTTCTCTTTAGTACCAAAGAAAATGATGGGGGACCTTAGACCTATTTTGGATTTCAGTGACCTAAACCACTTTTTGAAACAGACAAAATTCCAGATGGTCACAATTCAGGCCATTTTACCTCTTCTGAGGAAGGATGATTGGATATGCTCCACAGATCTCAGGATCATACAATCATATCAAGATAGCAAAGCAATCCTTGATGTTTCCCCACTTCTGCCTGGGAGCTGATCACTACCAGTGCAGAGCACTACCATCTGGTATCAACATACACCCAGAGTGTTCACCAAGATCATGTCAGTGGTATCAGTGCACCTGCATTTGCTGGGGATCCAAGTCTCCTTGAACCTTTAAGATTGGTTCCTAACTATATCTCTGAGAATCCTGCTGCATCACCTGGACCAGGTGCTCCAGTTGTTGCTAGACTTAGGGATAACTGTGAATCTACCAAAAAGTCACCTGACTCCAACCCAGAGTATAGAGTTTATGGGACACTGCAAACAGTCAGTCTTCCCCAGTCCAAATGTCAGCACTTAGCCTGACAGCCATTCAAGTACTACATTATTCATCACCACTAGCAAGGTTAGTTCTTTATGCTTTAAGCTCATAGGCTTTATGGAATCTTCAATTCTAATTATTCCTCTAGCCAAATACTACATGAGAGTGCTGCAATGGACATTAGCAGTACAATGGTCTTGGTCCCTTCATCCATTGTATTCAAGGGTTTGAATTACTCAGGTCTGCAGACAACACATCACTTGGTGGGTAACATGCTCAACTGTAAATGAGCCCTTTCCTGTCAGAATCACTGACAGTAATAATAACCATGGACACCTCCCTTTAGTGTGTGTGTGTGTGTGGGGGGGGGGCACTTCAAAGGGAAAATGGTCCAAGTAGATGGTTGTCACTAGAGGTCAATCTTCACATCAATGTCTTGGAGTTGACAACAGTCCTCCTAGCATTGCAGGCATTCCCAGACCTCCTCCTTAAAGGTGTAATTTCCATACAGATGGACACAATGGTAGTATGGTACATAAACAAGTAGGGGGAACACATTTATATCCTCTATTCTGAGAGCCCTTGAGAGTTTGGCAATGGGTTGTGCCTTCACACTGCTTTCTAATAACAATGCACATCCCTGGGTTGTCCAGTGTGCTAGCAGACAAATTGAGCAGAACTGTCCTGATGCCTTACAAGTGGTCCCCCAATCCTACATGTTTGATCATCAGTCACTGGGGCCAACTTTGCTGTGACCTTTTTGCATCCTATCCAAAAAACAAATGCAGCAAGTATTTTTCCCTGGGCCTTCCACTGGGCCAGTCACCAAGAGATGCTCTGGTCCATAACTGGTCCTAGTTCTCCTATATGCCTTCCCCAGTGAACAAATTCATACAGAAAGCAAGACAGTGCAAGGCCAGGGTGATCCTCATTGCCCTCTTTTGGCCTGAAAAACATGGTTCCCCTACCTATGTACTCTACTAGTACATACCCTTGGATGTTAGATCACTATACAAACCTACAACTCATCCACTGGGACTGACTCATCCAGACCAAAAGTCCATGAAATTAACCACTTGGTTCCTCCAACATTGAGCATAGCCAAAGATGCCAGGCTTCCCTTGGAGTGGTCAGTATTCTTTATGTTTCTCAGAAACCATTCACTAGAAAGATTTACCAGAGAAATTGGAAGAGATTCTCTATTTAGGCTTTCTCTAATAGTTTTGACCCTTTTTCACTGTTTCATCCATACTAGAATTCTTATTTGAACTCAAGGTTCCAGCATTGCCACCATCAGGGTCCAGATGGCGGCTATTTGAAATGTTCATGTTGGACTTAAAGAATAGCCTTGCTGAAAATTTCCAAAGCTTTCTTGAAAAGCACCACTGTACTAAGACCTCCCATTAGAGACCGTGTCCCCTCCATGGGGCATTATGCTGTAGACTATGACTCAGTCTCCCTTTGAACCTGAAACCATGGAAATCTAAAATTCCTTACTTAGAAAACAATTTTCCTAATGGCAGTAACATCAGCCAGATGAATCTCAGAGTTACTGGCTGTCTCATGTAAACCTCCATATCTAGTCTTTCACAAAGATATAATCTCTCTTAGAACTGCTGCATCTTTCATTCCTAAAGTATCATCCAAAGTAAACCTGAATCAGTCCATAAACTTACCAGTGTTTTCTCCTAGATCTTTAAACAAAGGAGAATACTTGTTGCATATGTTAGATATCCACAGACAACTCAAATTCTACATTCACAGAACAAAACAATTCAGAAAAGATGATCAATTGTTCATTTCATTTTTGAAACAAGTTAAATCAAAGGTTCATTCAGCTAGGGCAGTTTCTACTTTAACAGCCTTTAATAGAGAACTATCCACTGATGACATTGTGCTGAGGCCACTTGGTCTGTGGCACACACATTTATGTCTTGCTGTAAGCTGGGTGTACAAAATATAGAAAACCTACTGGCTGACAAATCCAATTCTAACTTTATCCCTTTCTCCCCCTCAACCTTCCCTCAGGAAATACCATCAAATATAAATACCCCTGCTATCACTCAGGAACTGATCTCTAATGCTCTTTCTAAGGCCAAGAACATTGCATCAATGGGTCCAGACAGTATCCCAGGATGCCTTCTTAATAGCATGAAACATGACCTATCAGGCCCACTGGTATTGCTGTGTAACTGTAACCTCCAATCAGGCTTCTTGCCTCATCAGTGGAGTATAGCAAAAGTCATCCCTCTGCATAACGGTGGGTCATCTTTAGACCCTGAAAACTGCAGGCCCATAAGTCTCACTAGTCTCATATTAAAAGTAATTGAAAAGAGTATCATGGAAATGATCAATAATGACATGGGAAACCTCCAGACACTGGACCAAACCCAGTTTGGTTTAATCAAGGGCAGGCATGCCTACTCAACCTAGAGGACTACTTTGAGAATGTCAGCAAAACAATGGATGAGAGCAAAACGGTTCACACTGCCTACCTTGATCTAGCCAAAGTATTTTACACAATACCCCACTTGGACATTGCTGACAAACTTAAGAGGTTAGGTACAGACCATTATGTCACCCAGTGGATAGCTAGCTGTCTCACAGATAGGGCACAGGAAGTTAGAATTGGGGAGTCCACCTCTACAAAGAGGCCAGTCATTAGTGGAGTCCCACAGGGATCAGTCCTGGGACTGTTGCCTTTTGGCATTTACTTCTCTGAAGTCAAGGCCAATGTCAATGACCTCTGGCTGACTAAATATGCAGAAGATTGCAAATTAGGAGTCATTGAAATGCCCACCAACACAAATGTTCTTCAGGAAAGTCTGACACAGACAAAGAACTGCTGTCAGAGCCATGGACTAAAAGTAAATGCCAAGATATGCACAATAGTATCTTTTGGGAAGTTGTCCACCCCTCATAACTATCATATTGACAACGAACCCCTAAGAGTTGACCCAGGGACTTGGGGACACATACAGACAGTAATATAGCCTTTGGTGTCTACTGTAGTGAAGAAATAATTCTATATTGTGCAACTTATAAACAAAGATATGGCATTTAGGTCCAATGAAGTCATTGCTCCACTGTTTTTTTTAACATTTATCAGAACTATCATTGAGTACAATGCTCCTTTTGGTATGCACCTAACCAGGCATATCTAACAGTTGGAATGTCCACAGAGGTTCCTCACTAAAAGAATACAGAGCATAATTAACATGTCCTCTGCAGACCACCTCAATGCCCTGTCCCTGTATTCCATCTCCTACAGGTTGTTGAGGGGAGAGCTATGTCTGGTATACAAGACATTGTCAGACCCTAGTCTGGTGGACCTCCTGCATATCCACAACACAAACAACAACATAATTGCCTGTTCTAAAGATTTAAACATTGCCTGTGATATAAATAGAACCTGCTGGAGAGATAGGTATGTATTCCAGAGACTACCCCTTCTCTGGAACAAGCTCCCCATCCATGTGAAGCAGAGTTCCTCAGTAACTAAATTTAAGTCTAACTTGGACAATTAGATATAGAACAGGAAATTCATCACTGGTTTGGTACCTATGTCTCTAATGGACACAGGCAACCTGTAAATGGTTCATCTTCCAGGCTCCTGCTTGTAAATGTTTCACTTCCCAAGCCCTTGCTTATACTTATCAAGGGTACCGGAACTTGTCAGAAATTTGGGATGCATGGCTATCCTTGAAAAGGCCCTTGTGGTCATTCGCCTAGTAAACATCTATGAACCTGTGAACCTATAAAACTACAATCCAGGTCCCATTCCTACTTTGGTTCCACCATACTCAGGAACGTCCTTCCTTGATACCACCCATTTTAACAGCTTGGGATTCTATCCCATACATTTGAAGTGGAAGAAAATAGACAACATTGGATAATAATGTTAGGTACTTACCATACCATTAGATCCATGTTGTCTGATTTTCATCAATTTCAAATTCCCTCCCTCCTGCCCCCTTCCAGAATGTTACCTATGGCTTTGAGATGATTGTATAGATCTTTATTCCCTGTCTGTGTACAGTCATGCAAGACTGCACCCACAATGTCTCAACAGACTGGAATATTATAACTTAGGGTTTTCTTACATAGGATTGTTTGTGTATGACAGAGAGAGGTGGGGCAAATTCAATGTGAGCAACTAGGATGGAACTCAGGGAAGTATAGGCACTGGAGGAGTCAGAGCTCTGGATTTGAAGAAGTTTCACAGTTGGTGCTGAGGTCAGATCCAGCAAACCATATATTTGAACTGAACAAAAATCAGACATGTATCTAATGTTATGGTAAGTACATAACTTTTGAGTTACAGGCAATAAACACTGATTTTAGTGCCTATGTTATCAAAGAAAATATTTTTATGATTTATTATTTAGTTATTGGCTACATGTAGAAAGGAATACTTGCATATTTGACAGGAATTTAATCTAAATAAATTTTCAGTGGGGATGCTGAGAAAATATACCCATAAAAATAATTGCCAAAACATGGACTGGGTATTTGTTATATTTCTAAAAAATACCACAAATGTCACTTTCTTTTCTTTTCATACACAGACTGACCTAGTAGAATATCTTCCTTCTGATAGGCTGCACTTCCTCTGATTTTGAAAAAACATATAAATTATCAAGAAATTAATTTTTCACATTCAAATTCTTCTCCCCTGCACACACACTGATACACTTACACATTCACATTGTGCAAGATAATTCATATTAATGACCATTTAACTGTGATCAGATCAACAGTGGTCAGTCACGTTCAGACTCAACTTGTTTCCCCCAAGGATAATTTCCATGTGGATCGGTGATATCTGTGAAAAATGGCCACAATGACATAAACCCCTATTCAATTTGACAAGCCATATCTCATTTTTAAAGAATGATATTGTAATTGCTCTTTGTTTTTGCTTACAGCCTACTTCCCCCATAAAAACAGTCAATTTCTTTCTACACCTTTGTAGTTGGATTGAAGCAATAGTAAATACAATGAAAGAAATAATAGTGAAAATAACATATTTCAGCTTATACATACTGCTCATCCATGGCAAGTTATGCCAATAATTATTTTACAGTACAGTGTAACTGGCCAGCTGCCTACCTTCACTAAATAAACATGTACATTGTACATAAATCTCTGATGTCTGATTGTGAGGAAATGAAAAGCAATGTTCAAGATAATGTATTTCAACTTGCTGCTCTCAGTCATATATGCTGCATCTTACTGACAGGTTGTATTAATGATTATTTAACATGATTAACTAATTACCCTTTGTTTTCATACACAGACTGCCTTTCTACCTCTACCTCCCACCAGAAATGGCCCCTTTCTCTGTACTCTGTAGACCTCTATTGTTTGATTGGGATAAAAGTTAAATTATTAGCTTTAGTAAAGTATTTAATATTGCTCTTCTCATACACATACATTGCTTCTCTTAAGCAAACAGTTATTTAACTGTGATTGAGTAATGGCCCTTTGACTGCAGAGTCAAACCCCAACCCTCTCAGTGCAAACAGGAAATTGACTGTATTCAAACAGAAATAAATAAGATCCATACTAATTAATTTCACTTAACTTGTTGCTCTCATATACATATGTAATATGTTTATTATTGCCCTCAGATATATATGATGTCATGCATGGAAATGAAAACCACCACTTAAGATTAAAACAGCTACTCCTATGAGTCTATGGTATTCAGATGACTAGAGCTTGCAAAGTACGGACTGCTATCAGTTGTTAGCATCAAATATCAGTACTCACCTTACATATTGATAGGTCACAAATTCACTAGCCACATACTGTTATTATAAGTGCAGAAAGTAGAAAGCCCTGTTAATAAACAGCATGACCTTTTCATTTCTGGATGTGATTTTATTTATTTACTCTGATGATTTATTGTAAAATACAAGTGATATACTACTTAAATAATTCACCATTAAAGTATAAATGAAGGTATGAAAGTGTTTTTTTTTATTTGAAACAAAAGGTCTTTATTATTTAAAAATATTATTTTAAAATAAAAATATACAATAAAGGAGAGTTTTCTTGGTATCCACAGTTCTGTTCTTGTCTGTTGGTGCTAAGATAGTCATTACTTATAGTAAAGAGCTTAAGTGCATTTACCATGCTTCTTTCATTCCATCTCTCCATCTAAGCTTTTTTCCCTACCACCCTTCTGTTTCACCTCTTTTTCACTTCTCCCATGCCCTCTTAAATGTCTTCATGGATTCTTTCTCCACCAACTGTAGTCTTATTTGTGTGTCCACAGTACTAGGCCACAACCCAGGTGCAATGTTCCAGGACAAATTGGAAGGCAAACTATTTCTAAACTCTTCAGAAAATATACCAGTCCTAAATTTGATGCACTAGTTACCAACATTCTACTTCAAAAACTTTTTTTATTTACAGTTTTAGGACTGTCAAAAATTCTTCCTATTCTAAAACTGCACTCTCCTGAGAGTACTTATGTGTGTTGATTGCAAAATAGCCATACTTGGATCATGGACCCAACGTCAGTTTCTCAAAAGAAGCATACTTATCCATCACCTTACCTTCTTTCAGCTGTCTTAACAGTCTAAATGTCTGTGAAGCTGCTAATCTGCCTGACAAAGTGGATGGCATGCCTGGTTTATTGGAAGATTTTTCTAAGGCTGCCAGTAAGTGTTATACTTATGGCAATAGCAACAGCAAAATTTCCCAGTGAAATTCCCTCCTTTATATAACAGACTATAATAAGAAATACAACTGATTAGAGATTAACAAGAGGTTGCTGGATGATGCACAAGAGAAACAAATTTACATGTAGTAGGAGTGGCAATGGTGCTTGAAGACTAGAACATGTTACAGTAAATGAAGGTGGGTGAATGGTATAGAAACCTATATGGAGATCCTCCAAGTAGATAGTGCCCAGTAAGGATTCCCTCATGAAATAACTTGAAAAGAAGAATCTCAAAGATCTCAAAGACTATGAACATAAGTGGGGCGTGGCACAAAAATAGGAAATACGCATGCTTTACTTTATCAGTGGGATAGCACACCATGTAAGCAAGTCTGTTTATACCCTTCTGAGAAGGAGGACTAGATAGAGCATCATGGGAGAACTACAGGAATCAAGTACCTCAAAAAAATCCCTCTCCAACAAGTCCAGTAAGGTCCACAGGGTCAGAAGGGCTGCAGAAGTGAGAGGACACAATGGTGTAAAAAGAGGCATGGATGGCATAATGGTAAGGTCTTGGCCTCCTATACAGAAGGTACAAGATTCAATCCTGACCTCTCAATAATGCTTGTATAAAGTTTGTATGTTCTCCCTATGTCTCTGTGGGGTTCTTTACACCTCCCAAAACATGTTGGGTGTTCTGACCTCAAGCTCACCAAAAACCGAATGCAGTTGTGAGCAGCAGTAAAAGCAGCCTAGAATCTATGTGATTCCTTTCAGGTGAAGAGTTGTGCATATCAAGCTTTGGGCATCAGATGTGATGTGCAATATTCTCCTAGGTAGAAGAATGCATATTACAGACTGCTCTTTATGGCAGGGTTACCCAACCAATCGTGCAAAAATTGGGTCTAGGTGATTTGGTCACACTGACAAATGCCAAGATAAATTGGCATGGCACTGGTATTTGCTGATAATAAATGATGTGAGGATCTGGCCTACTCTGATGGCCAGCACAGGATTCAGTAAGACAGGCAGTCACAAGGTCACTTACAAAGTGGCCAACAGACACCTCAGGTACATTTCCTACTAGTAAGGAAAATGTATTGGGGTAGAAACCTAGATTGCAAAATGATCATCAGTGAAACAGTCAGCCCATAGCATAAATCACTGGTGGCTAAAGTCTGCTGAATGCAGTGGTCAGAGAAGGCTCTAAGGTCAACAGAGACTAGACTGAAGCCATGGAAGTTGACCGGAGTGAAAGCACAAGAGTTCATTCAGTGTTCTAGCACCTCAGAAACAGAAGAAATAAGTAAAATTAAACAAGAATGTCAGTGTCTCCAAACAGCATGTGTGAAAACATAGAACAAATTTGTGGCTCAGCCGGTAAGGACTTAAGTTACATAAGGAAAGCTAGTGGTGGAATACAGAAGTTCAGGAAGTTATAAAAAGAAAGAGGAAGGGCAGGAAAAGGTGGGAGACTGAAAAGATAGACAGGCTAATAAGGACTACTGGTTGGTTAACTCATAGGTTCATAGGTTGGTACTAGGCTATTGGCCCTAGGGCCTATACAAGCCTAGCCATAATATCATCCAATATACATCCAAGTGACGCCTCAGTTGCATATGCAGTTAACTCCTACTGATGCCTCTAGGCATCAAATACTGCTACATTAATATCTGACCTCTGTCTTGTGTAGGTAAATAGATAATAACTGTTGTTTTTATGATATTAATTTATATAGATATATTTTTCACATTTTTCTAAATATCTCAGCAACCAAGTAACACAGCCAGACTCCCTAGCCTCATATGAAAGCTCTCAGCTAGGTGAATAAAATGCTGTGGATGGTATGTGTATAACTTGAGTGGTTGGTGAGATATTGTAAGTTGTTTAAAAATATTACAAATGTAATAATTACTATGTTTATTGTGACTTAGAAAATTTGGTTTAAGACCTAGAACCTAAAAATACTACCACTACAAAAATAGTTTGTGCTGAAGAGTTTGCCATTTATACTTCTTTCATAACCCCTATGGTTCCATAGATATGAACATTTATTTGAAATGTGAGGACATCATTTGATTCTGTCAAAAGGCTTAGACTCTGCCCACTGGAAGTTACAGTGCAAACTTACTGAGCTCCATTGGAGTGAATGACTTAACAAAGCGGTTGAGAGAGAAGTTGCAATAGCAGAGAACAATGCATCTATGGCATTATTCCAGCTTATGGAAAGTGGACAGAAGATGGCAAAAAGAACTCTATCAGTATGCAAGGCAAAACAGAAAAATAAAGAAGATAATCATCAGGCATCCTTCATAACAGACGTCAGCAAAAGCTTATTCACTAGTTCACAGTACAATGGCAGATAGAGGAAGTACTTCCAGCAGCATTTGAATGTGAAGAAAACCCTACAGAAATATACTGTCCCAGACTTAGCTGACAATATAAAAGAAAACCCTAAAAGAAGTAATAACACCACTAAGGGCAATGAAGTCAAGGAAGGCACCAGGCTCAGATGAGGTCATGGCAGATATGATCAAGATGTCAGGTGAGTTAGAGGACAATTTACTCCAGGGGGCACAAATTGCAGGATGGAGAGAAAAACATATCCCATAAGACAGGAGAATAAGCATGCTAGTGCCAGTGTACAACATCAAAAAGGACTTCACAACTGTGGGCAGTAGAGTGGTATCAAAGTTCTGTCACACTGCATGAAAGGGCTGGAGGGTTTGATTGATAAACAAATACGAGTAGTAGAAAGTAAAATGGGAGATGAACAGTTCAGATTCAGATCAAGATGCTGCACAACTGACCCAATGTTTATCATGAGACAGATAGTTGAAGAAGTTAGAAATGAAGAAAGAGTTCAAATAGGCACTTCTAGACTTCGAGAAGGCATTTGACCAGGTTCCATGAAAACTGATTTGGATAATCCTGCAGTGACTCAATATCCCAGAAACATTTGTAGGTTGTACAAATGTCCAGTGTTACAAGTATGAACAATGTTGAGACACTCAGAGGGGTTCCAGTGGGGGTATGTGTGCATCAGGAATTAGCTCTGAGCCCATTGATGCTCTTACTGCCCATGAACTACATTAGCAAACAGGCTTAGGAGACAGATCAACATAGCTGCTGTATACAGATGGCGTGGCTTTATAAGCAGACTGTGAGCAGGAGCCTCAAGAAATGATTGGGGAACGGAATGTAAAACTGAAAGCATGCAGGATGAAACTGGATACAGCCAAGATAGCTGCTGTAGCAGCAAATGGGGAAATCAGAAGAAGCTTAACATTGAGACAGAAGGGAAAATAGTGAAATGGGGTAACAACTTCACATATATTGTGATGAGAACAGAAGTCTGAATCAGGAGGTCAATGCTATAATCAGAGGGGCTGCCACCAACTACAACAGGATGTCAGGTGCAGAGTGTGACAGAAAAATGCCAAAAAACCTGAAAAGCAAAGTGTCCAAAACAGTGACCTGACCTGTACCACTATATAGTACAGAAACCTGGCAGTGAAAGCAGAGCTATTGAGGAAGCTAGAGGTGATGGAGATGGAGTGTCTGAGATGGGTGATGGGATGTACACTGTGGGATAGATGAATAAATGAGATAATCAGAATAGCAGCCAAAGTAGCACTACTTGCAGCAAATAACAAAGAGAACAGATTAGCATAGTTCAGTCACATGTGAGGGAAAGCAGAAGCTGATCTGGTTAAGAAGATTTTAGAGAGGCAGAAAAAAGGCAAGAGGAAACAAGGGCATCCAGCAAAGATATGGCTGGATTACATGAGAGATGACCTGTAACAGCCAGGCAAGTCCCATTGAATCAAGACAGATGGCACCAGTTGACCCAATACCAGAACACAAACAAGAACAGGGGGCTTGATAATGTAGATGATGATAATGATGATGGTGGAGGTACAGAAGGTCATGAAGAATTTAGCAGAAAGAAAGTACAGATACTGGATAGGGGACCAAGTAATAACTCAAATGGAATTGAATATGGTTTGGCATCTTATTATTAGGCTTAAAGCTTTTTAAAGGATGTGAAATGGCGGTTCATGCAGTAAACTGAAGAGTTTTCTGCTTTCTGTCTTTTACTATTCTGTGTCTACCTGTCTAGTGTATACTGTTTTGATTGTGAGGTTGCATCTAATGGCCATTTCTATTATCTTAATGAATAGGAATGAAACATTATAGGCTCTAGCACCTCAGGAAGAAGATGAAATAGGTGGTGCCGAAGAAGAATGGCGGGATCTCAAAATAGCATGTGTGTAGACTATAATATGGATATGCAGCTGAAAAAGGTATGGAAATAAGGTACATAAGGAAAGCTGATAATGGAATGCAGAAGTCCAGGAAGTCATCGAATGAAAGGAGTACAATAGGAAGTGGGAGACAGAAAAGGCAAAATGGGCTAAGAAGTCATAATGGTTGGCTACAGATAGGTTAAGAGAGCCATCATAATGACAAAGAAGACGGCATCAGAGAAGCTCTACCTGCTTCTGGAAAGTGACCCAGCAGGTGGCACAAGGACACTATCAGGTTGCAAGATAAAGGCAAAAAGATGAAGAAGTCATCAGAAGCCATACTTTAGCGATACCAGCAACAGTCTGCTCCACTAGAATTTTGCCTCATATTTTTGGTAAGTTTTTCATAAAATTGTTTTTTTTTTTCTGGCAAATTAACAGCAAATCATTAAAGACTGAAGTTAGAAAATAATGACAGACATTTGAGTTTCAGATTTCATATCCTTCAGAAAAATTCATGCTAATGCAAAACCTGTTATTCTATCAACTTTCTAAGTTTGTAAGAACAATATTTAAAAATTGCCCCTAGTTTTGGTCCTTTGTCCCACTTTTTGTTGGCTTTCTCCAGATTTTTTGCTCTAAGAGGTTGAGAGGTATGGATGAAAGGAGTTCTTCAAGCAGCTTCTGAATACAAAAAATACAAAAGCTGTATTGCTCCGCACATAGTCTACAACAAAAGCAGAAGGAAAACAATCATAGAAGTAGAACTCATCATAGAAGTACAAAATGCACTAGGAAAATAAATTCAGGGGAAAGCAGAAGGCTCATATGAAGTCTTGGTAGATATGATGAAGTGGAGAAATTATGCTGAGGGTACACATCACGGTACGGATTATACCAGATGACCGGAGAATAAGCATTTTAGTGGCATTATACAAAAAGAAAAGGGATATTTATAACTATGAGCAATGCACAGACATCAAACTCTTGTCACACTGCCTAGAGAAGAGAAGATTTTTTTTTCAAAATCTTTTGATAAACATGAGAAAGAACTGATGAAGCCATTTCTAGGAGTAGGACGTGAAATGCTCTTCATGAAGTCAAGATAGAGAGATAAAGGGAAAGAAAGGTGTGTGTGCACCTGTGTTTGTATGTATGTGTGTGTGAGCACATGTTTTAATGCAGACACATATTTGTGTGTATGTGTGTGGACATAGTCCTAGCATATCATATTCTTTTGTTAATATTTTTAGATAAAAATAAATATTTTCTGCTTTGTTGGTGTCTGCTTGTACTATGCCAGCATTCTAGAATAATCTGGTAAAGTAAGATGTTAGTGTGATTCTCTGGGGCATCTGCTGGATAGTTGTTCTCTTTGCTGCTGTTAATGTCCATTATAATGAAATGCACCCTGCAGTGGTTATAAGTTATTTCGGTTTACCTTTATTTCATTGAAAGCTGTATATGCGACGTGCAAAACATCGTAAGTACGGCTGCAAAAAACCACAATGCTGATTCACCATGTGTTTCAATGGCAAATAAGCTAATGCTTTTTTCCCTTTCAAACACATGGATCAAATGTTGGAAATGGTTTTCCAGCAAACCATTTTCGACATATGATCCTTTGAAGTTGTCTGTATTTCGGCAATACGGTTCACGGAAACGACCATTCGCATATATGCAATTCACTCATTCAAAGGTAAACCATTATTTCACTATACAGCTGGCATGCACACTGCACATTGTTTACATAGAAAATATAACTCTGTAATTCTTTCACACACAGGCTAAAAAAACAACTAATACAAGAGCTTCTCATTCTGTTACACTTCAGTTAGAGTACAAACATTGAAGGATAATCTTGGCCTGTATATTAAGCCATGGATAACAGTAACAATTTTATAAATAATCCTTGTAAAAATGCAATGGTGACAGTTCTCATCATATATCACATATGTATATATATATATAGCACAATCCCAGCAAAGCCTCCAAAGGTCCTCACCACTAAAAGCCGACAGCAGGAACAACGTAGAAAAACACAAGGATAAGGACCACCACGATTATGCAGCAAAAAACAATTCTTCTTTATTGAATATAAAACAGAAGAGATGAGCGCTTTCACGTACTAGACTGTACGCTTCTTCAGATCTAAATAACTATAGCTAAAAAAGTGCTTATATAGTGCATTTAATTGATATATAATTGTATCTATTGGTTAATTAATCAATTTGCATAATAATCATTACCTAAAACAGAAAAGCTGTTGCTTCAGATAGTAACTGTTATTTAGACATAAAACACTTGCTATATCTGAAGAAAAACATTGAAAGTATCTATCTAAAAACTCACTCTAAACATATAAAATCACAATACACTGATAACATTTAAAGTGTACATGTAAAGCACCTGTATAAAATCAATAACGAGTTTACAGAATCATAGTAATAATAAAGCATAATATGTACATGTAAAAGTTGGTAACAAGGTAACATATTGTATTCATAGCGTTATCATCAGCACAGAAAGCTAGGTTACTATGAAAAATAAACAGTAGTGACCAACCATAAACTGATTGCATGTATAGAAAAAATGTATAAAATATATAATACCTCCATAAAGCAACTCTCCTAACCAACAAAACAAATATCGCTAAAAAATATATAAAGAATATATGTAGCTTAAAAGCTCTGGATGCTTACTTGGACTAAGATATGCAACCTGAACATTGTATGCTGTGTTGAAAGACCACTAGTGTAACTAAGTACTCTATGGCTAGTCAAAGTCCGCCAAGAAAAATATAAGTATATGTCTAATGAAAAGAGAACCTAAGGAGCTGCTTGAGTATAGCTATGTAACCGTCACAGCTAGCGTCTCCTTTCCGTTAACAACGCATTACAAAAACTATAAACCTGTATGCTTGCAAGTATAGTGTTATTTAGTACTAGCGTATGTGTATGTATGAAATATATATAATATATGTGCAAATAGCATTTCATGTTTCATATAGGCTTAGTTAAAAAGGATAAAATCAAAACACGATGTGGTGTGCAAATATATATAAAAACTGACGTATAATATTAAGTAAGAATATATGTCAAAGGTCTTAAAAATATATATATATATATAAAAATATACACATAAATATTAACTTTTAGGATTAATGGATAAATAAATAAATAAATAGATAACTCAATAAATATAGTTTCATAAGTAATCAAGAACAGATTAGGCTGTCTGTGTCATGTGCCTATGTATACAATGTCTATATAAATCCCTCTGAACAATATGTAAATCTGTATTAACCAAAAACTCTCAATAACTTATAAATTAATTCAGACAATAATAACAACTAAATATGCCATATTTATTTCTATTGTTAAAAACATAGTATTTAATATTTAAAAATATATGTTTTAAAAGGGAAACTAGAAGGAAATATGTACTAAATGATAAATAAGTATTATATGTACAGTATAGATTAATTAATATGAGCAAATATATATTTCAAAACACTATAAAGTAACTATGTAGCCTTTGAGAGACAATTATGTATATCAAAAAAGGGTTTTATCTACCTAAAAAATTTTTTTCATTAGTATATATAAAAGTAAACCATTTTCGACATATGATCCTTTGAAGTTGTCTGTATTTCGGCAATATGGTTCACGGAAACGACCATTCGCATATATGCAATTCACTCATTCAAAGGTAAACCATTATTTCACTATACAGCTGGCATGCACACTGCACATTGTTTACATAGAAAATATAACTCTGTAATTCTTTCACACTTAGGCTAAAAAAACAACTAATATAAGAGCTTCTCATTCTGTCATACTTCAGTTAGAGTACAAACATAGAAGGATAATCTTGGCCTGTATATTAAGCCATGGATAATAGTAACAATTTTATAAATAATCCTTGTAAAAATGCAATGGGTACAGTTCTCATCATATATCACATATGTAGTAATAATAAATCTTCTTAAAGGACCAAAAGATGCATGCTATCTACATAAGTAGCAGGAATGTGTATGTGAAATACTGTTTCATTTATTATACCACTTCTCCCTTTAATCTTTGTAGATGCTTATTTTGGGATATGAGTTATGGAGCCTGAGTGAAGGAACACTGTCATATGGTACATAAATTCTACCAGATTGGAACAATAAACTATTTTCTTTTCATCCAGTGATCTGCACTGAGCAAACTCTTGCAACTTCTTTTGAGAAAATGTATTTGTTAATCGGGCATTAGGTAACCAGCTAACACTTTTCCACCCTGTCTCTTATTCATGAAATATCATATGGATTTCTACAAGGAATAGGGTTGCAGTTTTTACTTCACTTACTAACCTCAAGCCAAACGTGTATTTTAATACTAGATGCCTAATAAAAACTAAACTAATAATATCTAGTTCTGTGGAAATTGCTAATGCCAGCAGAAACATTTACATATCTTTATGCAACATGGACTTTGACACATAATTCTATGGCATGTCTTTGAAGAGAAAGGGTTCCTATCATGTTGTCGAACTTTTAAAAGTTTGAACGTCATATGGTCGACACCATATGATCGAACTTTTAAAAGTTTGAACGTTTCAACAGAGATCCCCATACAGTGAGGCAATGGAAGTTTTCCATTGTCTGCACTGTAGTGCGATCTCGGAGTTGGTATATTTAAAGAGCAGGGGGTGTGGGAGGTGCACCCCCCAAGGGGGCTTGCCCCCCTGCTTAAGCTTTCAGGTAGGTTTTTTCTGTGTTTTTTTTTATTTGATTTTCGAACTTTTAAGAGTTCAAACATATGGTCTCCGAACTTTTAAAAGTTCGATTATCTGATATAGACCCGAAGAGAAATTGCCAATAAATGTGCTGAAAATGATACAAGTTATAATTTATTTATGTTTGAAGAATGACCTACCACAAATGTGTATAATATGTTGGTGCAGCTTTCTGAAGGTAACTTTTTTGAAGCGAGCTAAATATCTAGGAAGTAACATTTTTGAGTTTCTCTTTTGATGACTATGCACTAAGCAAGTCCACATATTTTTATTTATTCTTTTATAATGAAATACTTAGGATCTGAGGTAAACGACATTTAAGGTAAGGGGCATTGATAAAAAATTTCTATGCTGTCTTAACAACAGTGACAATCTGATGAGACAAACCATTATACTCTGTGAAAAAAATAGCATGACTAAGCTTTAGTACTCTTTCAAATTATCCTTCTTACCATAATCTAAGAAAACGTTTCTGATATCTGTGTTAGAACTACTAGCAATCTTAGCCCACAGTCACTCACCATAAGGAAGAGATAAGCAGAGATGGAGAGAGAGACAACTTTAAGCATGGAGCTGGAAATAAAGATACATGGGAGCCAATTATTCTGGAGTCCCTAGTGATACCAAATCGAAAAAGTTGACAGCATCTTGATGACAGCGATGATCCAATGAAAGAACAAAACCAGTATTCATTGCACTGTGCAAATTATCATGGGTAATGTTCATCCACAAGGTGTGGCTGATTCTGAATGACAAACAGTCTGTCTGCACAGTCGAAAAAACAGAGTGGTATGCAGCATATGCTAATGATTACATAATGATGTTTAAGTGAGAGAACCATGCAAACTAGCCACCTAGATAATGCAAATGAAAAAACCCAAAATGGAGAATCAGTTCAGAAATTTATAAAATGGAAATTTTGTGTAGCAGCATATACCCATTTTTAATGCTAAGGTCCATGGTGTACATGATGAAGCTATGTTTGGAAGAGCAATAGCAGAAGCACAGCAGCATGTGTTAGAAACTGCATTTGGAGCTATTGCTTGTGGTGTTTCACATTCCAGCATACCAATGAAGTAGGTACAGACAGCACCTGATGTATCACTGTCTCACTCACCAACAGTCTGTAGATGGTTCCCACTTGGACAGGGATACTGTAAGGCACATAGTCAAACTGTGTTGTCCATGAGCAGAAGCAAGGGTGCTTAGGTATACCTATTCCTGTAGATACAAAGGTATGTACAGCCCTAATCATCTTAGCTTCAGGGACCTTCTCGCAAACTTTAGGGAACACATTAGGGACATTGCAGCCCACAGAGTTTCAAATCCTTAACCAGTTTCTTGACGTTATGCTATAACATGCAGAGGAACTAATCTAATACCTAAGGATAACAGAAGAGAGAACAAAAACCATGCAGATCTTTTACGACCGAGTCCATTTTCCTGAGGTTGTAGGAAGCCTTAATTGTGCACATGTTGTTACTAAGGCCCCACCCACTACAGGGGATCTGCAATACATTAACAGGAAGGACTTCCTTTCTATCCTAACTGCTATGTGGTCACCAGTGCCCAGTACATTATTTATAATGCGTCCATGCACTATGTGGGCACCTCACACAATTCACACATTTGGCATACATCCATCTTAAATCAACTGTTTTTGCATGGCTCCTTCCTGCAAGGTCACATGGTTGGTAGGTACATACACACTCACACCACAACCATGCAAAATGGACAGAGCTGCTCACAGAGCTATTATGCAGACAGGAGGCAGACTACATATAATCTGCCTTAGAGCTCCATTTAATGACACCACTGCACACCTCCCAGACCATGCAGGAGATGGCCTATTATATTATACATGTAGAGATATGAAATACAGTGGATTATGTATTAAGACTGCTGAAGGGACACTTTCAATATGTGAATATCTAAATACCTCAGGAGACACACTATAATGTAGTGCAGGCACATGCATTAAGCTAGTTGTGTGTGCCATTTTTCAGAGCATGGCATTTTGCAAAAAAATGGAGGAGAAGTTGAACAGTGTGGGAGGTTCTTCCATGCAAGTCAGAGCACCAGCAGAAGGCAGTGTGGAGAGTCAAGGGAGAAATACTAAGCAGCAGTTCCACAACAGAGGCAGAGCTAGCCACAATGCAACATAACACTGTCAAAGAAGTGGCATCTGGTCTACAATTATGGGCTATGATACAGACAAGACAAAATAAAATGATGCATATGTTATCACACCCAGGCTATGCAGGGCAATGCATAGACTGGCTATGCTATATTTTATGACACAGTCACTGTCACTTGGCTTGTGATATGTGTGTGTGTGTGTGTGTGTGTGTGTGTGTGTGTGTGTGTGTGTATAGAATGTTTGTATAAGGCACTATTTATATCTCTAGATTTTATCGACTATACATGTTCCTTAATTCTTTCTTCTAGCTTATGAATCATCATTCCTACATAAAGAGGGACATCCAGAACACATGGCAATGTAGACCACCCTCATCATTTACAAGTGTATCTACCTTTAACTTTAATAATATGTTCTATGTGTTGCAAGGAAATATAAGAGGAAACATTAAAAAATCTACAGATTTTGTGTGTGTGCATGTGTGTGTGTGCGTGTGTGAGAGTAGTGGAAGGTTGACTGCAATTTTGTTATATAGGATAGAGTCATTGTAGGTGAACACACTAACCATGTCGGTTGAAAGTCTGTTGAGAGTCAGGGAGCACGTCTTCCAGTTTTGGGGTTATGCTGCCATAATGTGACCATTGTCAGTGCCTCCTGTTTAATTGCATTACTAAGGCTCAATGCATCAGTGACAAGAAAGAGGCAGAATAATAGCACTATGGTCATACACCTAGATAGGGTATCTTATACTTTGAGCTTGATGAGCAATGTTACCATGACTTGGACAATGCTTATGACCAGTAGGTTATGTGACCATGCACTTAGTGGTTAATGAGGTGTTCCAGTTAGAGAGCTGGAGGAGTGGTGTCTGGGTGATGCCCATGTCTGGGGTGAAAGGTCATATGCATTCTCACTAGTGGTTTGTGTAGTCTGACTTTGGATGGCCTATGTCTGACCATCTTACATACAGATCTCAGCAAAGCTTTTTCTTCCTATTTCCCTGCACTCCACATCACTGTGCAGTTGGTGCACATCTTCCTGCAAACTATGGAGAGTACTCACCAACACCACAATGCTAAGGTAAGAGCTGTCTGTGCCTGGATCACTGACTTACATATCTGCTGGCTAATTCTGAGTGTTTTAGTCATGTCATTGACAGTATTGGAGTTATTTTTGCACCCCATCCTACACTACCCTAAGTATCTCCTCTAAGGTGGGTATGCACCCATTGGAGTTGATGTGCATGCAAGATGCTTTATGGGGGCTCTGTTGTGAAAGCTGGTGCAGCTGCAAACCAGAGATGCTTTCAGGGACAGATATGAAGGCAGGCCAATGGGTCAATCCATCCTTTTTAACATCAGTGGTATGTGCTATAGTGTATTGCAATGGGAAGTGCTAACCTGGTGATTCGCCTACTAACACATGGTATTAGCTGGAGCCTTCCCTACTGACATATGGATGTTTAGTGTTAGCCCAAGTTCCAACTTTAAAACTGCCCCCCAGCTATGATGGGTTATTTTCCTTGTCCAGCAAGTGACACCAAATACTCCTCAAATTCTATGTGCCCCTTCTTTGTTGGTAACTCTCTCTGTCTGTCACAATGTCCTTTGCCTTTTCCTTTGTCTAGAGAGCCATGCTGGCTGCTCACAACATGAACTTCCTGCACCATTTTTTGACAATCCTGGTCCCAGTAATACTTGTCTGTAGTACCTTTGCCCAGGACGTGCATGTCATATGCATGCAACAGCCCATGTTAGTATTTCATTCTCCTGGATAGTGAACTTTTCTAGGCATTAGCTCCACTGAGTGGCCGTCTTAGTACCCAAAACATGAGGGTAAACCATGTCATTCACTGATTGCACAGGATAGGCACTGTGTTGTACTTATAAGTATGTCTATCATCTCCTCATTTTATGCATCTAGATAACTGGTACAGTTAGTGTTATGCACATTCTCAAACACCCCCTCCCTCCATTTATGTATTGTACCTATGCCTCAGCATATCATGGGCTGCCAGTTAAACACATATCATAACATTTGCCTCACTGTGCCTTAAATCCATCACAGAGTTTGTTGAGGTGCTTTTCCAGTTCAAACTCCTTCCTTTATTCTGTGAAATGCCATATCTTCAGAGGCTTTAGTCAAATGCCTCTATTTTAAAGTTGTATGGTTTTAAACTGTGCTGTGAAAAATAGTGACAATGCTTTACATCATCTTAATAACAACTAGTTATTGTTGCAGTTATGCTAATGAAGCCAGATTGTGTGACTGTCTTGTATAATGAGCAGCCTGTACATGTTGGCATGAATTCTACACATTGTGTTGAACATGCAGCAGTTGACCTGTATGCTTGTGCATGTAGTATTTGTATGCATGTGGCATTTGTATGCATGCAGCACCATGGTGCAATACAATGTTGAGTGACTCATGATTCACAAACACGTCTGTGGATATGTATCTTTCTAAAAAGATCACTTAAGTAATGGGCTGCTGCAAAATAAAAAAAAAACACTTCAGATCTTAGCGTAAAAAACTTTAATTGTATGCTTCATCATACAATGTCTTCCTCAGAAATCAACTCAATAAAACACTCAGTATTTAAACAATCCCTAACTATAAAAAATATATAATTAATTAGCAACACTTATTAATTCATTTAAAGCTACACCATACTATAACAAAAATAAAAACATAAAAAAAAAACTTGTATAAAAAGCTGCACTACAGTAAATAAACTGCAATACAGAAAAAAATAACTTAAACACTATCTACATTTTATGATTTAATATTTAATTTTACGCCTTTTTTCTTTTAAAAAACATTTTATATTATTACTCTCATTCAGCCTAAGATGTTTATCTGCATTCAGTTTTAGATTTTATTTGCCCTTGGGTCTCAATACTTTCTAAACTTATTTTTATAATCAACTCCTCTCATATCTTTTGGTACCTGTTGCAAAGTAGCATATATATTTTTTTCAGTTACCACATGTTATAGAATGTTTGTATAAGGCACCATTTATATCTCTAGATTTTATCGAATATATATGTTCCTTAATTCTTTCTTCTAGCTTATGAGTCATCATTCCTACATAAAGAGGGACATCCAGAACACATGACAATGTAGACAACCCTCATCATTTTACAAGTTCATCTACCATTAACTTTAATAATAAGTTCTATGTGTTGCAAGGAAATATAAGAGGAAACATTAAAAAATCTACAGATTTTACACATAGCACAAGTATACATAACTATGTCTCTATCAGTGTGAAAAGGCTTTATATCAATCATATTTCTCTGTAGCATACTTTTCACACAATTATATCTCTTGTATACAAAATTAGGACCATCCCCAATTATTTTAAAAAGCTAAAAATGTC
Source organism: Protopterus annectens (assembly GCF_019279795.1). Taxonomy (NCBI): domain Eukaryota; kingdom Metazoa; phylum Chordata; order Ceratodontiformes; family Protopteridae; genus Protopterus; species Protopterus annectens. Next base: position 957,118,498 of record NC_056745.1, read on the forward strand.
CTTCTAATATTTTTCAGATCCTACATATGATGTCCCTAATAACACTACTATCAACTGACATCTCTAACATAAACACATGTTTAACATCTTTTTTTAAAACCCTAGAATTAATATTAATAGTTTTATTGGTGTCACTAAATAATATAGGTTTAAATACATCTTATCTTTTTTTACTAAATCTTTCAGATATTTTGCATAAATAATCATGATTATACCCTCTATCTTTAAACATAGATATAATATTTAATACTTTTATCTTATAATCACTTTCTCTAGTGGTCATCCTAGATGCTCAAATAATCTGGCCACTAGGAATGTTCTTCTTTATAAACTTAGGATGACCACTCTTATAGTGTAAATAGCTGTTCAAAAACATATTTTTTGATAGATCTTAGTATCCATTTTTAATCAAACAAATTCCATTTTAAATCAACATCCAAAAAAATGAACTCCTGTCCCAACTTCACCTATTGTAAACTTAAAATAATCTGAGATATTATTTAACTCATTCATAAAGTCTTTGATCTATCTAATATCTATTATTAAAAAAAGATTATCAATGAGTCTCTTATAAAACATAATATTCTTGTAATACTTGTTAGTAATCAATATATTTAATTCCCACCATGCAAGTACAAGGTTAGCAAATGCTGGGGCTACAATAGCCCTCATAGCAACTCCCCTCACGTGTTTATAATAAGCATGGTCAAACAGGAAGAAATTATTTTCTAAAACAACTTCCATCAATAAACAATACATAACATTCCTTCACTTGAGAAAGTAGTATATTTATTTAAGCATAACTTTAAACTATATAATACTTTATCGAGGAATATATGTATATAGTTAACACACATCAATAGTTAACATTTTAATGTTAGAATGACCATATTTATAGCTTTTGCAAAAATTCACTTAACTTTTCTAAACAATGCCATGAATCACATAAATAACAAGGATTAAGCATAACATCTAAATATAAGGCAATACCTTCACATATATTATTGAGACGGATACTATCAGTCTAAAAGGAGCTTTTTTTCACATTCTTATGTAAGTTTGGAATTCCAAATTAAACCTCAGTTCTAGAGTCTTTCATTAGCAAAAAATCATAAACCTCATAAATATTATAATTGTTCATTAATAAATCATAAAGAATGAATTCAATATTTTTATAACTCTTATGAATAATATCCAATGTAATTTGTACATACTCTTCATTATTACCTAACATTTCTTTAATTTCAGCTATATACATACTATTATCCATAATAACTAACCTGCCCCCTTTGTCTGCTCTCATAAATCTCAAATTAGTGCAACTTCACAGTTCTTGCAATGCTTTTCTTTCTTGTATATTCAAATTATAATAAATAATTGTACTTTTCTTAGCTAAAACATTCCTAAACTCACTTTGTCAAAACTGCTCAAAAACTTTTAAAGTATTATGAGAGTGGGATTAAAAGCAGAAGGTTTATGCAGTTTATTTGACATGCTCATATCTTTAAATAAGTAATTCAAATTCAGCTTTTGTGTATATAACTTCAATTCAACAACACTTTTTGCAATGTCAGCTCTATGACTAGGCACAAAATGAATTCCTAATTTTAAAATATTAATATTGAATACCTTCTGAAATGACTGTTGGAGACGAATGACCATAGACTTTGCCCATAAAGCCTATGGGGAGCAACTGGGTCATAACACTACCTGGTATTATTTAAATATTGTATGAAATTAGTAGGGATGACCTTTGCACTTAAGTAAGAGGTTGTCTGCATAATATGAGCACCCTGGAGCATGAGTATTTATTATTATTTATTTATTTTACATTTGTTTACTGGGGAGGTCTGACTTGACAGAGCTGCCCATTTTCAGTGGAGACCTGGGAAGAAAAGCTCCAGAACAATTGCTAACATACTATATATAAGACATTTACATGAGCATTGTGGTTTACACATTCACCTATAAAAATATAGCAGATAATAACATATGATTGCACAAGATATTTACATAAGCATAGAGATTTAGACATAAAATTAAAAGTATAGCAGGTGGTAACATATGATGGCTGCTCATACAGTATGTTTAGTAGAGATAATCTTGAAGATGTATGAAGATAAGATTACTAAGGAAAACTAAAAAAGGAAGATAATATAGACAAGTTCATATGAGGTGCATTGAAATTTTAAGGGAAAGCTTTTCAGCTTAGACTATGGGAGAGTTAATGGGTATAGATGGGACAGTAGGGAGTAGGTGGCAGTGAGTTGGTAAGTAATGTGTGATAATACATAGTGCATCTGTGGGAGTTTTAAAAAGGAGGTTGGATAGTGGGTAGGGGAAAGGTGTTCCATTACAAAAAAATATGAGTAAAAGCACATTCAGCCACTATAGAGCCAATAAAAAATGGCATAAATAGGAGCAAATGGGGTCACGTAGTCACGCACTGTCAAAAAATTGCTGCAACAACTCATGATTGTGTTCAAAAAATATTCAATCAAAACTTGATCAGTTCCATTATATAAGAAGCCTTAACATTGTTACTCAAAGAAATATTTAAAAACCTTCTATAACCAATCTATGTTTATTGAGTTTATATAAATTATATAATACACTATCAACTAGTATATACAGGCAAACCTTATGTCTTTCATTTTATATAAGAGATCACTAGAACTTTTAACATCAGAAGGCAAATTCAGAACATAATTTCCTAGGTAAGAATTAAAAATGTCTCCAAATGTTTCAGTGTAGCTAACACATTTAGCTATGATAGCTCTTCATAAGGGATTATGTATGTTGTTATAAATTTTAGAATTATGGTAAAAAATAGTATCTTAATTTTTTTTAGAATTGCCAGGGACATACAAAGCATAGCCCAAGTACATTCAGTTGGCGGCATTTTTGTGAAACAAAAATAAAATGAATTATGTGTAGAAGAACAAGTATTGCCTTAGAGTAACTAAATATGTACAGTTGTCATTAAGTTACTAGTGAATACACGTGTTCATAATAAGATCAGTGAAACACCATCAGATTCTGGCCTTCATCTTCACATCTAAATATGACAGACAAATGTTTCTTTAATTCTTTCAAAGCAGGCCACTCTGTCTTACATAATTATATTCAATATTACCTGCATTGTGAGAATGCTGATTGAAAGGCTACTGGTAATGAAAAATTAATTATTTCATGCAAAACAGTTGTCAACTACTAAATAGTTTTTCACACTATCCAAAGGGAATAAACTGCAACTGAACTATGCAAAAAGATGAGCATGACAAGAAAGATTAATCTAAAACAGTGCTTGAAACATCTATAACATTAGAGTCATACTCACTGTGAGTAGCAGCACCTATATCAAAAATATATTTCTTAAATACATTTTACCTGTTTTAAAGTTCTAGATATTAATTACTTGCTCTCTAGGAATATTAATAGGAATGAACTTTAGACTATGCCATACGACAGACATTTGGTAATAATTTATTTAATTGCCAGAGATGTTAAAAACATGACAATTGGGTTGAATGGTATGATCATGAGCTTTGTCCAAATGTCATTAAAGTAATCAGAAACCAGTACTGAATATTGACAAGGGAAGAGTCAAAGCGTACCTGCTTACTATGTTCTCTGTCAGTTCTGTTATGGAAGAAAGTTGTTTGTTTGTGGTGGCCCATTAACATTTCTTTTTTCCCCTCTAAAATTAAAATTACCAGAACAAAGACTGTTCTTAGTGAATCTAGTGTCAGTTTCTAAATCCAGCACTGGACTGTTTTGCAGAGTAATCTGACTTTCATTAAATGAAGGTGGAGAAGAGTTACTTCTAAGAAGTATGCTGTTCCTGCAAATACCATCTGTACCTGTTTACCTTTATATGGCAGTTGATGTGTATGTGAAGATTTCCTATTGCAAGATTTCTGCTTCTTGGTATTCTGTGGGAACACAATCATTTCTGAATAGTTATTTAGGACTTACTCATTTGATATGCTTTCTTATCTGAAGTTCTGTTTCAGAAACTTTCAGTTTAGTATTGATGCTTTGCACATTTTTTAACTCACTTAAATTATCAGGCAATTTCTATTGTTAAGTATCATCACTCTTAAAATACTTAACTGTGTGATGGCACACATATGTGCTGCATCCAACCAACATTTCTGAAAGGGGACTTCTTTATGTCTACCAGATCAAATGTGATTGTTAGGCCCTTAAAGGTCCTACAGGACTTCCTAAAGGAAGTGTAATGTTCAATTCTAGGTCACTTTCTTTGGCATATTATCTATACAGATTCATATTCTGGCAATGTTTAGCAAGTACTTCCAAGGAAAACAGCAATACATTACTTTCTTATAACAGCACACACTGGAGATATACAAAGAAAAATGTAATTAGGGACATATAATTAGGACCTATAAGTTGACAGCCAGCAAAAAAAGTTTTGCATCTGAAATTGATCTTCTTCAACATAAATTTATAACTTGGGGTTACCCAAAGGTGCTACATTTAAAATTATTGAGCAGACTGAGGTTGATATAGGAATTCTGCTATTAATGTAGGATGTGGTATAAAATGTTGCCCAGGATCTTAGTACAGCGCAACTACATATATTAGAGAAGAAAGTAGGAAACCTGTTAATATATCTGTCTTCGGTAGAACTGCACTTCAATTTCTCTTACTGTACATACTTATAGGAAAAGCAAGATGATGCAAGAAATTGTGGTGATTGATCTATAGATTATAAAAGAAAGTACATACATGATACTGCCTCTGAGAAAGTAAATTATGTTTATTGTTAAAAATATTAAGTGGTTTAATTCTTTCATTCCCTCCTGTTAAAGAACTTCACAAGACTGATTACATTGATGAAGGCAATATTTTATGAAATATTTGGTAAAAAACATGATTAATCTTCACCAAAAACAATAAAATACTGATAAATCTTTGTTAAAATAAAAGTAAATGAATAAAATGGAAGGTTAATACAATATGGTATAGATGCAACATATATCCCTGCTCAGTTATATAAAATATAACCAAAGTTACATGAGGTACCTAACCAAATGAATAACACTGAAAACATCTTTTAATTTATATTTGAAAATTTATGGTAACCATTTGAAATATGCACATGTACAAGTAAAACGTCCACTGAAATTATACATTCTGCATGTAAAAGCCTTATAATCCTGTGGATTGTTAGATACAAAATGACATCAGAGAAGGTTCCACATGTGAAAGTGCCATATTTTTTATTAGCTGACAGTGTCTCTGGAGCCTTCATACTAGGTAATCTTTGTAGCAAACCTATTAAATAAAAATTAATATCATTAGTGTAAATTGGATTGGTGCCCATTACTTGTTCAACTTAATTATGAAATGTTAAAATCTTCTAGTTAATCTTAATAATGACTTTAGTGGCCCTTATATCTAACTATACATAAGATCTATGTTATGACCTTATCTATCAAGCTGCTCTTAGTAGTTAACACTCTAAAAGTTATCCTTTATTTTATGGACATCTCTAAGTGGTTTCCTGAATTCCTCTGCAGTGCTGTTAGGTGTTTTTGGTGTTACTTTACAGAATATAGTGCACACTCTGTCGACTTTTCTCTGTGTCATACCATGTTCTACATGGGGACCTCTGCCCCATTTTTTAGGAAATGAAAGACCTCTTATTTCTCAGCTCCTTCCCTCTCAGTAATACTGGTAAGGCTATGAATGCTCACTCCAAGGACTCCAACTTTCACAAGCCCTATTAAGGAGATAGGCTCCCCAAGCCAAAAATCCTCTACATGCAAAACATTCTCCTCTTCTACATCATGCAATGTTATACACTGGCCTCCTTTAAGTTCTGCTTTGAAGGCTGGACGAGTACCCACAAATGTACTCCTTGGTAAGCAGTGTAACCTGTACAAAGTGGCAAATCCACCCATTAAATTCTCTGGGTTGCATGGCTAGTCTCTATATGGTAGCCTGCTCCACCTGCTTAGTAAGAACCCATGAACCTGCAAAGATATGCAGTATAGCTGACTAAAAGTAACAGGAAGAAATAAGATAAGGCTACTGAGAAGACCAAAAAAATCATCTAAAACATGGCAGATAGAATAAATGCAATAATGATGAGAAGAACACTGGTAGAAAAGGCAGTAGAAAATCTAGAATAGAAAAGGCCAACAAGTTGTTTATATTAGATGATCTAAAGTTTACAAAGCACTGTGAAAAAGCTCAAAGAATGCATGCCATTTATTAACATGCACAGAAAGAGGTACTGATGGCAGAAAACAAGCAATCATTATCCTTCCATTGAAAGGAATCCATCAGGAGTACTGTGTACAGTTCTGGATATATTTTATGTCTGAACAGTCATACTATAGGTGTTGAAGGGGTTGGGGTAATACAAATGGAGCATGGTCCTCAAAAGAAATGATATAAGTAAATAATATGTCTGTATTTATATCTCTATCTGTCTATCTATCTATCTATCTATCTATCTATCTATCTATCTATCTATCTATCTATTTATCTATCAATTCATCTATATAGTCTTGACATCAGGAGTGCTGTATGGGGCTAAAGCTAAAATACTAAAGCTCCTCAAGGCAATTCACATACTGCAAATGAACAGGTTCTTTCACAAAAGTGCTGTAGGCCAAGAACATGCCACAGTTTGTAGACCCACTGTGGAAGGCTCAAGAGCTATGAGAAAACATTATTCACAGAAAGGTTGGTGGCTGACTGGAACAGGTGGAATCAAAATTACAGCAGACATCAGAAAATAAAATAAATAAATAAGCTGCTGATTAATAAAATCTAAAGCACATTTTCAGGGTAAATACAACACCTTTGTATGTCATGAGATGCTAAGTTTTTGTAATTTTTCTGTTTCTAAAATGAATTAATTTACTTGAAATGTTATGCAGCAACAGCAGTTTTGCTCACATGTCCTAACTAATCTTCACCAGTTAGTTCCTATGTGAACAAGATACGGATAAAAAACTTTCCCTTTAGCTACCTAATGCCACTGTGACTGTTAAACAGATTATTTACTCATTTCTATGTTGATGAACTATAGTTTCACAGTTTTTGTCTTTTTAATTGCACGCTCTATTTATTAATTGCCATTTTATCTGTCTGCACTGCAGTATACAACTGACATGAGTCTGTGACTGTACTGCACAAGAATCTATCTGAGCCTTAGTTAATATACAAGGATGATACTTGGCAAAGGTACTTCATCTTTCAATGTACTTGGTCTACATATCCCTGAATGAAAGGGAATGCAAATGACAGACAGAATGAATGAATTAAGCTTTCAGTCATGAATGTGATTGCAGTAATGCCATTCTTTTAAAATGTATTAAAATCCTTTAATTAATAATTAGCTGAAAGAGCATGCCTTTAGCATTCTCCATTATTATTGCTTTCTTATCAGACTATTTAAATAGCTCCATCACCCTCTACTTTGCTTTCTCCATCATTGCCTGTTTTGGAAGTACTGGACATCAGCTCATTTCCATGAGGAGTGATTATTCATTCATTCATGCTGTGGTGATGTCCAGTTGTCACTCTATAGGAGCAGTGGTTTGCCTTTGTGTACACAGACGTTTGCTGCTGTGACTATGGACAATGAGCAAGGGAACTGTGATTCTGATGTAATAAACAAGCAAGTGTTACAGACTCTCCACCATGAGTACAGACTGTGTGCTGAAACTATATGATTACAAAGACATCACTTCTTAATTGATGTTGTAAATGAAACCCATATCAATGTAATATCCCAATAATTTAGACAATTAATTTAATTAACAAGCAATTCAGGTATTACTGATTAGAAAAGCAGAAATATATAATGATCTCTTGCTGACATTCTGTTATGGGTCTGTCAATTAATTAATTTATTATGGACTTACTAAACATTATCCTAATAGGAACTGTGCGCTTTCCAGCTACACAACTAGAATTAACAGTGATGCCCTGAGACTTACCTACAGGATTCAGTGGGATGAGTGAAACATTTATCATGTTCTTGGTGTTAATTCTTCAGTCCAAAAGTTATGATATCAGTGAAGTTGCTGTAAGTGGGAAGTCAGTGTTGTAAATCTTATTTTCTACATTCAAGGTCCTTTTTTATTGGTATAATACTGCAACATGCAAGGAGCTTTGTTCATAAAAGTTTCCAAGTTAAAAGAGGAAAGGGGCAGTCCTTCCTCTAGACAGCCTGATGTATTGCAAAGGATAATAATAACCCAGATCATTCACTTTAATAATCTTAAACTGTAGTTTCACTTGAAAACATCGAGGAGAACAAGACAATGATGCTTACAAAATTAAAACCACACCTCTGTATTATATGGTATCATGTCCCGGGTTTGAATGTCTTATACTTGCTTTCCACTGTAGAATGAACAGAATTTTGTGATGTTTGTAGTGACCTTCAAGGCAAATGTATATATACATTTACCCATAGAAAATACAGCTAACATTACAAGCCACTATTTATTTTATAGGTCAACAGAAAGAAACCATGTACTGCAGAAATATTGCAAACAGTAAAAAATTGCAATGGGAAATGCTTCACAAAAATGTGGAAGAGGCAATAAAATAGATTTATGTCTGCAAAATAATGTTTCAGATCCTTTCCTAACAGATAAATTGTACTTTTACTGATGGACAACTACATTTTCATTACTAATCTGATAACACTGGACACCTTTCATTTTGCCTGGGAAACAATATTTAGTTAAAATCTGTACACAGGTACCAATGTTTACTGAGTTTTATAAATGAAGGCACAAAGCTCTGATGAAAAATATTTAATATAAGTCATTGCTGTGTTTAAAACGTCTGGCAGCTGGTGCAGAGGGTTAAAAGTGCGAGCTGAAGTTCATGTGGAACAGCATTTGATTCCCTTAGCACTCATTTGCCTACTGTGTGACCTTCAGAAGGTCACTTAAAAAAGGCAGCCTTTGGGGACAACTGGGAATTTTGGGCTAGGCTCCTCAATGTCCGCCTGGACTGTAAGCCTGGTAACTACCTATCATCCTAAAGTATTATTATGGTTGTATAATAATTTAATGTATACTTAAAAGACATGCGCAATCACATTATTTTTCCAGGCACCCAAACTACCAGGAAATATTTTACCTTACCTCTTTTTCAGCATGGCTACATATTTACTAACCCAAATTTTGAATACAGTCTCAAGTTCTTTAGATTTTTGTCTAGTTTCTAGCAGTAGATGGATTCTTAACTGGATCACAGTGGAGACTACTTGCAGGGACAGGAAGAGCACAGGATGTAAGAGAAAAGGCCACTTGTAGCATAGTAAGAGCGATAACTAGCAGGGGTAGTATGAAATATTAGAAGTGCTACAGCTAGAATGGGAAAGATTCCTGTCTAGAAGGGAAGTGACATCAGGCAAGAACTAGTCAGGTGAACCTAGTATCACTTTTTCTGAAGAGATTTCAAGCTTGCTGCATAAACTAAAGCACGGGTGGGTGAGCAAAGCAAACCTACTGTGTATGTTCTTATCTGTGAGTGATAAGCCTGCTTTCTGTTTTACTTGTTCCATTTTGTTTTCTGTTTTAAGAAATCTGCTTGGCCTGGTGTTTTTGTTCTATGTGAGAGGTAGACACTTAAATTAGCTATGTTGCACATTTCACATGTTTTTTCATTGGTTAAATTGTTTAAATGATACTTAAATACACAGTGAATTTCTGGCCCTTTGTCTTTTTTCTGAAAAGGATTCAAGCCTGCTGCATAAACTAAAGCACTGCTGGTGATTCCCTGCTGGTGAGAAAAGTAAACCTATATTTTCTTGTTTGTGAGTGATGAAGCTGCTTTCTCTTTTACCTGCTCCATTTTGTTTTCTGTTTTAAGAAATCTGCTTGGCCTGGTGCTATTGTTGTATCTGCGAGATAGACATTTAAATTATCTAGGCTGCACATTTCACATATTTTTTTTCCATTGGTTAACTTGTTTCAGTGATACTTAAATACACAGCGAATTTCTGGATCTTTGTTTCTTTCTGAAAGGATTTCAAGCCTGCTGAATAAACTAAAACACTGCTGGTGATTACCTGCTGTTTTTTCCCCACCACTCTCCCCTTCGTTGATCTGCTTTTTAAACCTGGTAATTTTAAGGGGCCCACCCCTACTATAAATTGAGCTTAATAAGCTCCTCCCTTTCTACACTGCTGTTAATATCTTATTTATTTGCCTTTCCTTGTGCTTATATTGGAAAAGCGCATTTTGCCTGTCATTGCCTGTTCTACTGATTTACTTGTTCTGAATTCATTATCCAGCTAGATGTTGGATAAAGTAGTGCATTTTACATTCTAGAAAGCACTTGTTTTTAAATCAAGAGGTCAGTGGATTTTCCATCTAGTGCACTGGGAGGTAGCCATGTCTGTTTGGTTTGGAGAAACACTTGAAATTTCTGCATGTAGTTTTCTTGGCTAGTGAACTTATTAATCAGCTTATCTTGCTTTTAGTGTCTTTATAAATTCTCTACAATTGAGTGGCTCTTGGCTCATTTATACAAAGTAAAGACTTTTATTGAATACTCACACTTTTATAAGATGTTGTAAGTATAGTGCTGTATCAGTATCTTTAAGTTTGTTTGTGGTAGCATTTTTCTTCGGGCAATCCTTTACTGTCCTTTCACATTAGGAAGACTGGGATTATTCATCTAGTGGCAGTAGGTGTTTAGCTGCTCTATCTCAGTTGGCAAGCACAGAAAAGGGCTCTAAATATCTTTTTACACTTCTCCTATATACTGTCACTGTACTTTAGCAGCTTGAAAAATAACTGTATTGTCTGCCGCTGCCTTAATTAGTTAATTGCACTATATTACATTGTATTTGTTAGCTGTAGGACTGTTGTAGGTAGCTTGTGTGGTCTTGTTCCGCGTGGGCTCCAAACCAGCTATTCTATATTAAGAAAGTGATTTTCTGCACCTCTGTGGCAGAAGTGTGCTAATCTAACTTGCCTGAACTGGGGATTGCAGGTGGAAGGCTTATTGTATGCTTTCCTGATTGATCGCTTAAAACTGATTTCTCTTTGTTCATATTTAAGCTGCGTGTTTGTGTGGTGCCGCTCTTCATGCAGCAGTGATTAGCAGTGCCCTTGTATAGATACAAAACCTAGAAGCTCAGTTTTTTCCATAAATGGCTGTCAGTGAAACCCTTCCAAGCTTTTCTGCTGCTCCAGGAGCAACTCAGTTGCACACTGAGCAGTGTTCCCTTATTGATCAACCTTAGCCTACACAAAGTATAGGTCCATCTTGTGGTCTTGACGCTAACAGCACAGTTCTGTCAAATTAACCAATTCCCTTACCTAATAAAGCATAGATTAAGAGCCTGCTATCATGGACAGGAAGTTTCCCATCCTCTCTATGGCCAGGCTGATAGAATGGGCATTCTGCAGCAATTGTCTCATGCATACTGACAACCACTTACTCCTGAAGCAAACAAATACTTCATGTGAGAGATGTAGTTCCACTATGAAATTGGTGGCAAGATTCTCACATAAGGACAAATTAAATGCCATACAGGTTGTTAGTGTGCGCAAGCACACACACACACACACACACACACACACACACACACACACACACACACACACACACACGAGTCATTATCGATGACGAACTAAAGTTCAATCTATACATGCTCCTGTGTATAAAAAAAACAAACCAGTAACTAGGTCTGCTATATCAGAACAAAAAATTCCTAACCCCTGAATCTAGACTTACCCTGGGCCAGGCACTCCTCCTCCCCTCCCTCTTATATGCTGCCCCAATTCTTACCAATATCCAGGCCTCCACTTTAAACAAACTCCAACAGACTTACCATAAAATAGCCAGATTCATTACTAACTCCCCATACAACTCACACCACTGCATTTCTTTAAACTCTCTTCAATGGCTTGAACTTCCCCAGTTTCTGCTATTTTATCAATTTCATATGCTACACTCTATTCTTTATAAAACCTCCTTCTGTCCATCTCTGCCTTCCTTAGTCTCCAACTACATCCCATCCCGGACCCTCCGTACTTCTAACCAACAATTACTTGATATTACCACCCAAAAAAAGTCAGTAGGCAAACTACTCTGCAAACACTCCCTTGCCAGTGCTTGGAACAAACTTCCCCTTGACTTATGTTCAGTCTCCCATACCTCACACTTTAAAATGAACTAAAAGCTTATTTTCTCAATTCCAGGACCTGCCCTTGCCATGACCCCACCTAGTCTTCCTTCCCTTTAGGTACCCTCAAAAGGACCATACTTAGTACCTCATGACACCTCTCTCAACAATGTGTCTATTATGCATTTGCATAATTTTATATAAACAAAAAATTTTATTGTTGACCTATTGAACTATATCAATGTAAAATTATGTTACTAAGCCCCTTTTTAATGCAACTTTAACTTTATGCATGTAACCCAACATATGTGATTTTTTTTGCTATAACTGCTATTATATCAATATTGTTTAAATTTGTACTTGTTTAAAAATGTACTACTGGAACTTTTCACCTCAGGTCTCCACTGAAAATGGGCCACATGCCCAGTTGGACAAACCCAGTTAACAAATGTCAATAAACAAATAAATAAATAAATATAAATAAGAACATGACACATAAACCTACATATGCGGAGGTACTCACTAGTAACTTGCCAAAAGATCAGAATTCTCTCAAATGGAAACCACTCACACACATAACAATGCAAAAAACAACCACAACACATAATAACACACACACACACACACACACACACACACACACACACACACACACACACACACACACACACACACACACACACACACACACACACACACACACACACACACACACACATCAGTGTCTCAACAAATAAGCCCATAACGCATACCACTACAAAACCTAATTTACTGGTCATAGGTGACTCCATTGTCAAACACATGGATGTTCCCCTCACCAGTCTGGATTAGGAGCAGGTTCACAGGTTCATAGGTAGGTATTAGGCTATCTTCCCAAAGGCATTTATAAGCCTAGCCAGAATGTGTTGGCTTTTGCCGCCCCCTTAGATTAGTTCCCTGTGCCTCTGTCCAGTAGAGCCACTGAAGTGATCCCCAGGGTAAACTTTCTGTTTCCCATCCACTTGTCAAGGTTTCTCTTGAAGAGTTTTAGTGAGGAGCTCTGCGTAATGTAGATTGGAATCTTGTTTCAAAGCATGGGAAGTCTCTGGGACAGGAATCTACCCCTCCAGTACATCCTATTTATTGTTGTGGTGAGGTTTAGATCCCTAGAGCGTATGGCTCGAGGGGATATGATTTTCTTTAGGTGGAGTATGTCCATCAATTCTGGGTTGGACATGGCCTTGTATGTCAGGCAGAGATCACCTCTGAGTAGGCGGTATGCAACCAAGTACAGCTGGAGTTTCTTCAGTCGAACTGCATAGGGCATCTGTTTGAGGCCAGTGATCATCTTGGTGAGGTACTTCTGTGGTCTTTCCAGCTGTTGCAGGTGTCTTGTAAGGTACATACCAAATGGGGCATTGTACTCTATGATGGGTCTGATGACTGATGAGTAGAGAGGTACAATGACCTCTTTTGATCTAGATGCAAACCCTTTTGTGATTAGGTGGGCCACATAGAAGGATTTTCTAACCACTTTGGCAATGTGATTATCAAAGGAGAGATTACTATCTACTTGGATCCCCAGATCCCTTATTACGTCTTCCATATTTAGGGGACTACCACCTATTTGGTAGTTTGTGGGTACTTTGTTTTTTCCAAACGGGATGAGTATGCACTTTTTGGCATTTAGCTTGAGGCCATGATTTTGACACCAGGAATCCGTCTCAGTGAGTCCCTTTTGGAGGATGTCTGTGTCAGCCGGAGAGTCAATTATAGCCCCCTAGTTTGCAGCCGTCTCTGAACTTGGTCAGCCATAGTCCTCCTTTGCTTGCCTGTACCTCTGAGAAGTATATGCTGAACAGGAGAGGTCCTATGACTGAGCCCTGGGGAATGCCACTTGTAACCGGTTTAGAGTCGGACCTGGCTCCTGCAACTCTCACCATGTGGGTTCTGTCCGTGAGCCAGTTGATAACCCATCTTGTGATGTAGGGGTTTATATTAGGCTGGTGAGCTTGTCTATAATACCAGAATGGAGAATGGTGTTGAAGGCTTTTGTGAGGTCTAGGTAGGCTGTGTGTACCACCTTTCCCTCGTCTATAGCCTTGGTAACTGTTTCAAAGAAGTCCACCAGGTTTAGGAGGCATGATCTGCCCTTAACAAAGCCGAACTGGGTAGGGTCCAGTATTTGGAGGTTCCCAATGTCTCTGTTAATGAGTTCCATGATGATGCGCTCCATAGCCTTGCAGACCGAGCTAGTCAGGCTTATAGGGCAATAATTCCCGGGGTCTGTTGTGGCTCCACCTTTGTGGAACAGAATAACCATTGCTGTGTACCACTCTATGGGTATGACGCCTGTGGAGAGGCTGCGTTTGAACAGTGTGCTTAGGTGAGGGCTTAGTTCATCTTTGAGCTCATGTAGGACGCAGCCTGGGACACCGTTGAGTCCCATTGATGCTGTGTTTTTTGGCTTTGGAGAGGGCTGTTTTAACTTGAGTGTCTGTGATATTAGGGGCTCTACATTCTTCTGGTATGGTTATGGGCCCTTTTGGGGGTGAGAGGGGGGATGAAGTTTGCACTGAATCTGTCTGCCAGGATGTTGATGATATCAGTCGGTTCATTGTATTTTGTGCCATTCTGCACTAACTCCAAGCAGATCTGAGCATTGCCACTTAGATTCTTGACATAGCTAAAGAATGCCTTGTGGTTATCTTTGGAGTCCTTGGCAATTTTTCTTTAGAAGCTCGCCTTGGATGATTTTATGAGGGATCGTAGATTCTTGGTGATACTGATCAGAGATGTCTTCCCTTCTTGGGATTTTACTCTTTTCTGAACTAGTTTCCTCCTTCTATTGTATAGCTTGTTTATGGCAGGGGTCCACCAGACTGGTTTCCTTTTCTTGGAGTAGTGAGTCTTGGTTTTGCTTGGGATAGCAAGATTCATGCATTCTTGTAGGTGCCCATAGAATGCATTAGTAAAGGATTTTGCAGCTTGGACAGCATTATCCTTTAGCATGGGGGCTTTGAAACTGTCCACCTTGGTCTTAAGTAACGTGAAGTTTGCTTTTGAAAAGTTTTTCACTGTGGTTTCTATGTCTGGGGGTGGGGGTGGAATGTGGATATCCAGAGTGATTTGTTTATGGTCAGATCTAAATAGTGAGGGGTTGACCTCTGGTGTGGAACACCGGTCGCCCACGTTGGTGATGACCAGGTCCAATATGTTGTCACCTCTGGTGGGAGTGTTGACCAGTTGATCCAGGGTGTTTGAGTTTATAAATTCTAGAAAATGTTGGGCAAGGGAGTTAGTACTTGAGTAGTTCTCCCAGTTAATGTTTGGGTAATTGAATTCACCCATTATTAGGGTGTTTGGTAGGACTTTTATGTTTCCCAGTGCTTCCAGAAACATGGAATGGGGGTCCTGGGACATGGTGGGTGATCTGTAGCAAGCTACAATTTGACTTGCAGTTTTGCCCATTGTTAGTTGCACGTGGATGATCTCTAAAGCATCGTGCTGTGCCACTAACCTGGAGGTGTGAGTATCCTTGATGAATATGGATACGCCCCAGCCTTTTGTATTTCGGTTTGGGTTCTGTGGCCGAAATGTATGGTATGAGTTATAGCCTGGTAGTGCTGTGTTGCTCTTTGGAGCCTTAAACCAGGTTTCTGTTACTGCACATATATCGATTTTCCTCGAGTGTGTACATTTTGAGGTTTAGACTTCTGGCATTGAGTAGCATTACCCTCAGTTTTTTGTTACTTGTGCTATTTACGGCGGTGAGATTGTCTTTTGAGCCTTGCCTAAAAAAGGCACTATGGGGGTGGCAAGAGCCTTGGCCAGTATTCGAAAGCCTAAGTTTGACAGGTGCAAGCCGTCTCTAGCAAAGCAGTGTGGCTTGTTGAGCATGTCATCCCAGGAGGACAGACACTGGATCCCCTTTGAATGACACCAGAAACTTAGCCAGTTGTTGAAATTGATAATTTTTTCTTTATACCGTGGTATCATTCTTAGTGAGGGCAGGATGCTACTCAGGGTTAGGGTCATACCGGCATGGGCTACGTGATCAGAGTGCTCTTCCATGTCTCTTTTCATGCAGTCCAGGGAGGTACGGCTCAGGTCATTCACACCAACATGGACAATGACAGAGTTGTATTTGTACGGCTCAGGTCATTCACACCAACATGGACAATGACAGAGTCATATTTGTACTTGTTCTGGAGTGGCCTGAGTGCTTGTGTTATGTGGCGGATCCTGGCACCTGACAGGTAGCTAACATTAACCTCCTTAATCAGCCTAGTGAGTGGGACGTCAGTGTGCCTGACTATAGAGTCACCTATTACTAGTGTGTTCGGTATGTTATTTTGCCTTACTGGCTGTGATTGCGTGGCACACTGGTTTTGTGAAGTATGTGTTTCATGGTTTGTGTTGGGGGGTGGAGGTTGCTTGAATGTCTGCTTTGGAGGTCTCTGTTGCTTTTGTAGATTTTTATTTAGAGCCTCAGAGTATGTTTTCGTGTATTTATGTGTGTTTTTTGCCAGTGCCAGTTTAATGGGTCTATGTGACACTGTTATGGTTATGGTTAGATGCCTGTCAGGATCCAAGATAGTACAGTTGTGTAAAATCATACCATAATGGTAGATATCCTTGACTTCACTTCCACAGTACACTTAACTGTATAGGGGATTCCCTGCCATACAAATCAGATGTCCGGCCAGTCAGACTTCTGAATTTAAAAGGTATGCCAAATGTCATCATACACACCCTGCTTAATGTAGGGCATAAAGATGATGTTCAGGCTTACCAATAACAGAACTGATTGTCCCAGAAGGAATACCAGTCCAACGAACCCAAGAGGTAACATGTATATCCAGGAATGTAAAGAATTAGGGGGATGGAGGGAGGGAGCGAATACTGCAGCAGTGAAAGCAAGGACATCTACCATTATGGTAAAATTTTACACAGTTGTACTATGTCCTTACATTCACTGCTGCAGTATTCTTAGTTATATGGGAGAGTACCAAAGCTCAAGAAGAAACATGTTTAATTTTTTGTTTATTTTTTAAGGGAACATTCTGAGAAGACTCATATGCAGGATGACAGTCAAGAACCATAGCAGGAACTTCTTCCCCAACTAGAAATGGAGGAACTCCCCTAGGCCCCACAGAAAAAAATCAACCTTAGTTCCCTCTGAACGTTCGAGATGGATGCCTGCAAAGCTTCTTTGGACATGCTGCCAGCTGGATCCTTATCGGCCTCCAACACAGTCACAGCAGAGACATCTAACAACACAGCTGGGTGAGCCTCTGGGTTCATAATGACCTCAACAGAAACATCTGGCAGAGGCTGAACAGTGGAAGATTCCACTCGTACCTTTTTCACTTTCCTCTTCCCTAACATCTGGTTGTAGAGTTTGTTTATGGCTGGGGTCCACCAGACTGGGCGCCTGCCTTTGGGGGAATGGGTCTTGGTTTTATTTGGGATTGCATGATCCATGCATTCTTGAAGGTGCCCGTAGAAGGCCTTAAGCTGAATGCCAAAAAATGTATAGTCATACCCTTTG
This sequence comes from Protopterus annectens, assembly GCF_019279795.1. NCBI lineage: Eukaryota > Metazoa > Chordata > Ceratodontiformes > Protopteridae > Protopterus > Protopterus annectens. The sequence continues at coordinate 957,136,176 of NC_056745.1, forward strand.
GGAAAAACAAGGTACCCACAAATTACCACATAGGTGGTAATCCATTAAGTACGGAAGAGGTAATCAGGGACCTTGGGACCCAGGTTGACAGTAACCTCTCATTTGACACTCACATTGCCAAAGTGGTTAGGAAGACCTTCTATATTGCACACCTTATCATGAAGGGTTTCACATCTAGATCAAGAGAGGTCATTGTGCCCCTGTACTCTTCTCTTATCAGGCCAATGATTGAGTACAATGCCCCATTTGGGATGTATCTTACCGTCACCTGCAGCAGTTGGAAAGACCCCAAAAGTTCCTCACCAAGAGGATAAAGGGTCTTAAACATATGTCATATGCTGCCCGACTGAAAAAACTCCAGCTCTATTCAGTCGCATACCGCCTACTCAGAGGTGATCTGTGCCTGACGACAAGGCCATGTCCAATCCAGAATTAATGGACATGCTCCACCTTAGTAAATCCAAATC